>NC_029791.2:3162800-3180000 GCF_000816755.2 Arachis ipaensis | reverse complement strand
AAGAATAAAAAAAGATATTATGAATTTTAGATATATTATCTTTTAAACTTTAGATATTATTTTTAGAGCAATGCTAGGGGGCCAGCAGTATTTGTGATTGGTAGCCATCAATGATGATTTGATGGTGTGAGATTGGTGTGAGATTTCATCCAATGGCTCACCTTTCTCTACTGGTTACATGCTGGCCAAAATGCAATAAAATTGCTGCCCCCTAGACTTTTCCAATTAGAAATGATGCATATAGTATTATTTAAAAGAATTTTAATAATTAACAATTTTTTTAATTAGAAAAAATATAAACTAACTCAAAACTCGTAAAAAATTAATTAAAATGAATAATTCGTTAAATAATTTTGTGAAATGAATTCATTATTTCAGTATCATAACTTGCCTTCAAATCTTTCATCTTGAGAAAATAAGAGTTTACAACTATCATCACCTTGATATATATATTATCATAGATATGGAAAATGAGGATCATGTAGCTATAGAGTTTGAAGCTATGCTGGAGAAGGCACAGCCTCTGTTTTCAAACAAAAGCTGCTGCATCTACAAGGTGCCCCACGATATCCGGCAAACCAATGAAGATGCATACACCCCCATGGTTGTTTCTGTTGGCCCTCTTCATCATCAAAATCCAAGGGTTTTAAATATGGAAAGCCACAAGCAGGTTTATTGCAGACATTTTATTGAAAGATCCAAGGCAAGTTTGACCGATTTGATGAGTTGTGTTAGAGAGTTCGAACCACAAATCCGTGTATGTTATTCTGAGAAGATCGATCTCACAGTAGATGAATTCGTGAAGTTGATATTGGTAGATTGTGGTTTCGTAATTGAGCTTTTCCTCAGAAATTATAAGTGGATGACAAGGGATGATGTTATCTTCTCAAAACCATGGCTGAAGCTTCGGCTAACCTATGATTTGTTGTTACTCGAGAATCAACTTCCTCTTTTTGTTTTCGTGAAGCTATACAATCTAGCTTTTGCTTCTCCTGATGGTGACGATGAATTCCCTTCGTTTATGGATCTTTCTTGCGGTTATTTGACTTATTTCTCAACTGAAAATATCAACATCAATAATGTCAACGACCAAATAGTGCACTTCACTGATTTGTTTAGATACTTTATTTTACAAAAACGACGACCTTGTGAAAGAAAACACAAAGATTTGGTTCTTGGTCACAGTGCATCTGAGTTAGTTGAAGCAGGACTGAAGTTCCAAGTAGTAAATAAATCAAGTCCTATTGACATACTAGACTTGAAATTTGAACATGGTGTTCTTACAATCCCGCATATTATTGTAGATGATTCCACTGAAGTTTGGTTGAGGAACATTGTGGCTTTGGAACAATGTCACTATCCTCATGAACACTACATCGCTGACTATGTTAACTTCCTCGAACAACTTGTCAACTCAAACAGGGATGCGGATGTTCTCATCAAAGCTGGAATAATTCAGAGTGATGTAAGTGGTAGTGACACTTCAGTGGCTAAGCTATTCAGAGATGTTGATAAACATATTGTAGTGGAAAATTATAATGTTAATTATCTCCAAATTTGTGATGATTTGAATGCTTATTACAAGCATCCTTGCAACACTAAAATGGCAACCCTGAGACGCGATTATTTCCCCACTCCATGGAAGACAGCAGCTTCCATTGCTGGAATTATATTGCTCCTTCTTTCTGTTATTCAGACCGTATGTTCTATTCTCCAAGTTAAATAACTATAGCTACAAAAAAAGGCAAGCTATTCATGAGCTTCTGAAGGTGGTTGATTCAATAATCTACTTAAATTTGTATTGTCTTAGTTATTATATTATTGCCAAGACTGCATGGTATATTTTAATTTCTGTTCTTTCTTTTAATTTAATTAACATTGTATAATATATGTGACAACTCTTTTAATTTGAGCTTTGTAAATTGTAATTGATATATATTATTGTCGCGTTCCATATTGTCAATGATATATAATAATATTAAGAAGATTTAGCTAGAAAAGAAAACACTAGCAAAGTGATTAGAGAAACAAATAAACATGCACTCATATATGTTAGATACCAGACAAATGACACAGCAAAATATAGAGATGAAAAATTAGAAATTTGTATAAAATATGGAAACAATTGAATAACTTTCTTTGAGAATTACAACTTCTCTCTATCACAAGGAGACTACAATAACACTCTCTCTTGACAAAAGGAGAACACACTTTTCTCTATATATATAGAAGAAAACTACTCAAAGAAATATTATGTTATTCTCTTTGGATGACTTGATTGAAATGAATTAAAGAAAAACTCAATTTATAGGTGACTCTCTTCAATATGAACCATCCGTCAATTAGAGGTATATAATTCTTCTCTTTTTCAACCACTAAAATTCTAAGGTTATAAACTAAGATTGTTTATTACCTCTCATTTTATTTAGTTATTATTTATTTATATATTTTCTAAAATTAGCTTTACTAATTTTACAAATCTCCCACTTAAAACTAATTTTGATAAATTTTCAAAATTTATGTTGTTCATGTATTCGATAGGCCATATGAGGATCTATACCATTCAAACTTTTCTATATTGATTAGTTTTGTCATCGCATCTGCTAGGTTATCTTTCGTGTGAATCTTATGCATAACAACACTCCCTTCTTCTATTACTTTTCGAACAAAGTGATATTGTACTCTAGTGTGTTTTGTTCTTGAATGAAAGGCATGATTCCTTGCAATGTGCAAGGCACTCTGACTGTCACAATACACAGAAATCTTCTGTTGTTTGTGCCCGAGTTTTTCTATCAACCTTTGGATCCAAATAGCTTCCTTGCATGCTTGTGTAGCTGTCATATATTCAGCTTCTGTAGTAGATAAAGCTACAACAGTCTGTAATTTAGATAGCCAGCTGCGCTCACAGTTCCTCCTGCAAGTGTAAACACATAGCCTGTAGTAGATTTTTGTTTATCAAGATCACCTGCAAAGTCTGAGTCGACATATCCATTGACAATGAATTCTGATCCTCCAAAATATAATGCAACATTCAAGGTCCCTTTGATGTATTTCAAGATCCTCTTAACAACATTCCAATGCTCTTTACCCGAATCTGCCATAAATCGACTTACCTAAGTTTGTTGTATCCAAGACTAATAATGAAAGAATCAAATCTCTTGTACCAACACCTTGGCGCCTGCTTTAGACCGTACAGAGATTTAGTTAACCTGCAAACCAAGTTTTCTTTTCCTTGTTCTTCAAAACCTTCTGGTTGAAGCATATATATCTCTTCTTCAAGTTCTCCATGAAGAAAAGCAGTCTTTACATCTAATTGCTCTAGATGTAAATCAAATGCAGCACACATAGCCAAAACTACTCTAATAGTAGTTAGTCTCACCACCGGAGAAAATATTTCATTGAAGTCAATCCCTTCTTTCTGAGCATATCCCTTGACAACCAATCTTGCACGATATCGTTCCACCTGATCATTACTATCTCGTTTGATCTTGTAAACCCATTTGTTACCAATGGCTTTCCGACCTGCTGGAAGTTCAACAAGTTTCCAGGTATGGTTCCTATGTAATGCCTCAATTTCTTCTTCTTCAAGCCTTTCACGTGTCTTACCCCTTGAAGTGAACGAATAGAACCATCAAACATTTTTATTTTGACAGTACCAATTCCAACAATTTCTAAGGCATGATCGGTTCCCATAAACACAGATCCTTCCAAGACAGGTTCATATGTACAAAACTAATCACGATGAGGAGTCATGTGCCATGTTGCTCCTGAATCAACAATCCAAACATCAGTGAGCTGTTTACTGCCTTTAGAACCAATTGTTGCTTCGCCATACAGGATTTCTCCATCATTAGAGGTACTTGCAATACATCCTTGAGAACTTGATCCTTCTGGAACCTTCTCTATACTCTTCTTATTCCAACAATCTTTTTTGAAGTGCCCTCTCTTACCACAATTGTAGCATTTGACCTGCTTCTTATTTTGTGACTTTGGTTTACTTTGACTCCCACTGAAACCACGCTCCATTGATCTCCCTCTTGTCATCAACAAAGCCTCTACTTGTTTTGAGCTTTCTAATCTATCTTCCTTATTCTTGCGCCTAGATTCTTCTTCAAGAACCGCAGCAGCCATGTCATCAAAAGAAAGATAATCAGTCAAAACATTATTAGTTAAGTTAATGATAAGCTGATCATATGAATCTGGTAGACTTTGAAGTAAGAGCTCTGCACGTTCATTTTTCGCTATGGTATATTCCAACGATGAGAGTTGGAAAAATAGCGTATTTAGATTGTTGATGTGATCCGTTGCCGATGTGGATTCACTCATTCGAAAAGTATAAAGTCTTCTCTTCAAGAATATCTTGTTGTGAAGTGACTTGACTTCATATAATTTGGTGAGAGCATCCCAAATTTCCTTTGCTGTCTTTTTCTCTGCTACACTTGATAAAACTGAATCAGCTAGTGCCAAGTGTAAGTTTGCAACAGCATTGTTGTCCATCTCCTTCCATTTTTCATCTGTAATTCCAGTGGGTCTACCTTCAATTGCTGTCACGCAATTGTCTTTTCTCATAATGGCTTTTATCTTCAATTTCCATATGGAAAAATTACTCCCACTGAATTTTGAAATTTCATACTTTGCTGCCATTTTTTTTAAACGGTAACTCGCAGCGGAAAAAAAAATATTAATCAGCAACCTTTGGCTCTGATACCACTGTTAGGTGCCAGACAAATGACACAGCAAAATATAGAGATGAAAAATTAGAAATTTGTATAAAATATGGAAACAATTGAATAACTTTTTTTGAGAATTACAACTTCTCTCTATCACAAGGAGACTACAATAACACTCTCTCTTGACAAAAGGAGAACACACTTCTCTCTATATATATAGAAGAAAACTACTCAAAGAAATATTATGTTATTCTCTTTGGATGACTTGATTGAAATGAATTAAAGAAAAACTCAATTTATATGTGACTCTCTTCAATATGAACCATCCGTCAATTACAGGTATATAATTCTTCTCTTTTTCAACCACTAAAATTCTAAGGTTATAAACTAAGATTGTTTATTTCCTCTCATTTTATTTAGTTATTATTTATTTATATATTTTCTAAAATTAGTTTTACTAATTTTCACAATATAGAGTAGAGATAGGAAACATTAATAAAACAAGAAAAAGAGAAATGGTCATTATATTTGCTTTATTTTTAATACGACTTAATAATAAATTGTTTACACCAATAATTTTCAACTTTTGATTTTATCATAAAAAAGAAAAAAATTCCATGAGACCAAATCATGCTAAAATTTCATTATTATTTTTTCTCAAATTAAACATATCAGAATAAATTAATAATTTAATTAATTTCTTCTGCCTTTCAAATTTTAAACTGAATTTTTCTGAAGTTGTAAAAATCAATAAGTACTTAGTAACAGAGTTCTTCAGCTTCAATAGTTTTCTTGGTTAGCATATAGTATTTTAGAATAATTGGAGCCTTAATCTAACAATTGAGATTAAATATTTTATTTCATTTTGTTAAATGGCGTGCAGGGTAAAACACTTCACTAATTATCATTAGATATATATACACTCTATTTAACCCTTATATACACTCTACTTCTTTATTTATTCTCTCTCTATCTTTTGATAGTGCTAATGAAAAAAAAATATTAATGGTACGTGGTCTTTTAAATAATAATTACCTTTTTACCAAATAAATTTGAAAAGTAGAAACTATTCAAAGAGAATTATATATCATGAGATATTTGTGTAAAACTATTTGGTGAAATTGTGTTGTGTACTCTCATGGACCACCAAAATGCAAGGGAATAGCTTGAATAAACAACTGGTACCTAAACAAAAACTAAATTAAAGAATTAATTCTTTACTTCAATTCTATATGGTATGTAGTACAGTATTCTCTTTTTCATGCCAGCAGCCGCACGTTTTATTTATTCATTTTTGTCATTTCTATATATTTACCATAGTTTCCTTCACTCTTCCTTAGCTAATTCAATATCTTCACCAATCATTTTAAAGTACCATATTTTCATCATCCACATTGAATTGCACATACCAGGTATATTTCAACATACCAGGTAAACAATACGATGGAAATACGTGTTTTTCTCTAATTTAATATCTAATAGCTAGTTAGCCTCCCACGTTCTATATTGACTTATTTTTAAATAGTTTTCGGATATATTCTTTGATTATTTTTCAATATGATATTTAGACACAAAATTTCATTTAAATTAATAATTTGATGCTTTTAATAAGGATATACCAAATTCTATCACGTGGAGTGATTTTTCTATTCTTTTAAAATATATTAATAAGTGTATTGATTTTGTTTTCCAAATTGTGCTCCGTTAGTCGTGAGTCATAGTTTTATTTTATTTTATTTTTTTTTGTTAACATACACTTCTAAAAAGCGTGCAAAATCTAAAATTAAATATAATTCATATGTGCATTTTTTTTTTATTAATTTGTGTGTAAATTTTATGTAAGATAAATACATATTAATTATACTAATGAGAATGTTAAGAGGTCAATATTTTTAGTATAAAAAAGTTGTGTTTAAATACAAGATGAAAATAAATTAAATAAAAAAAAGTTGGGAAGATAAGATTTTTAAATTTGTTTTCATTCTTATCCAATATATATATATATATATATGTCACAAGTGTACCAACACAATGTTTACTTCTGATGAACTGAGAAATTAAACTTGAATAACAAGTTCAAGATTTAGCTAGCCAATTTTATAATAAAATCTTCACGCATGCATGGTTTTTATCTGAAGAAGGCACAACCTTTGTTTACAACCAAAAGCTGCTGCATCTACAAGGTACCCCATGAGATTCGCCAATCAAACAAGGATGCATATACCCCGGTGATTGTTTCTGTTGGCCCACTTCATCACGGGAATTCTGGGTTGGTATCCATGGAAGGCCAGAAACAATTTTATTCTCAACACATGATTCAAAGATCGGAGGCAAGTTTGAGCGATTTGGTGAGTTGCGTGCAACAGTTGGAACCACAAATTCGTGCATGTTACTCAGAGAAGATCGATCTGACTGCGAATGAGTTGGTGAAGGTGATATTCATAGACTGTTGTTTCATAATTGAGCTTTTTCTCAGAGATTATCAGAAGACTACAGAGGATGATGTTATCTTATCAAAATCGTGGATGCTTACCGGGGTAATGTATGATTTGATATTACTTGAGAATCAGGTTCCTTTGTTTGTTTTTGAGAAGATATACAATCTAGCTTTTGCTTCTCGCATACATGGTGGTAGATTCCCTTCATTTATGTTGCTTGCTGTTATTTATTTTTCATATTTCAACAAAGGAGTGTTAACACCGGCTAGTAGCAGTATAGCACACTTTACTGATCTGTATAGATACTTCATCTTGCCACCATCTCATAAAAGACCTTCAAGGAATCGTGGATCCTTAGTCCTTGGTCACAGTGCATCTGAGTTAGTTGAAGCAGGAGTCAAGTTCCAAGTAAATAAATCAAGTCATGGCTGCATACTTGACTTGGAATTTGAGCATGGTATCCTTAAAATCCCACACATTATAGTCCATGATTCCACTGAACTTTTGTTGAGGAACATTGTGGCTTTGGAACAGTGTCACTATCCTTATGACCACTACATCACTGACTATGTTAGCTTCCTTACTCGACTTGTCAACAGAGACAAGGATGCGGATGTCCTCATCAAAGCTGGAATAATTGAGAGTATGATGAGTGGTAATGACACTTCAGTGGCTAAGCTCTTCAACGATGTTGATAAAAATCTTATAGTGTCAAATGTCAATGCTAATTATCTCAAAATTTGTGATGATTTGAAAGCTTACTATAAGCATCCTTGCCACACTAAAATGGCAACTCTCAGACGCGATTATTTCACCACTCCATGGAAGACAGCGGCTTCCATTGCTGGAATTATATTGCTCCTTCTTACTGTTGTTCAGACCGTATGTTCTATTCTCCAAGTTAAGTGCGATGAGTAGCACTAAGGTTTTACACACTACTTTTACTAGCTACTACATATATATCCTCAAAAAGAGGCTACTTAAATTTGAGGTGTGTTACGTTATTATTGCCAAGACTCCATTACAGATTCTAATTTAATTTGTATTCTTTCATTAATTTAAGGTAAAAACTCAAGGTGAAGTCGACTTCACGTGAAGTTGATATCTGAGAGCCGTTAGATGAAAATTTAGTCAAATCAGTCAAATCATTTAACGGCTCTCAATATCAACTTTACATGAAGTCGACTGCATTTGATTTTCCACCTTAATTTAATTAAGATTGTTGTTAGAGATATAATTATTTATATTGTTTTTTTTTTCGTTTAAACTTTTGAGGTGAATTATATCATGACAATTATTGTAACATATGTGATTATTCTTTTGAGCTTTGTATTGATATTATTGTTGCATCATTCAATTTGGTCAATAATATATAGATGAAAAAGTATAGGTAATTAACAACATTGGTAAACAATGTAAACAATAGATATATTGGATGTTCATTTCATTAGGTGCGCGGATGGTTATTCTAATTTAAAATTTAAGTGAGTAATTTGGAGGTGTAATATATTTTTATTTTATTGATAGTTGTTCATGTTATTCAAGAAAGTCGTTGGTAATTAACACCCAACCAATTAATTACCAACCAACTTTTCATCAATTGGTAATTTTAATTTTTTAAATTATCATTAATTAATGATTATTCAATTTTTTTTTAAAAAAATATATAATTAATAATTATTAATTACAGTTGTTTAATATTGATTGATTAAAAGTTATTTACTTATACTTTTTCATAATAATATTGATAATGAGATTTAGCTAGAAAGAAAAACACTACCAAAGTGATTAGAGAGAAATAAATAAACATGCACTCGTATAGGTAGGGTGGTAGAGATAGGAAAAATATATACATAGTACAAGAAAAAGAGAAGGTCATTATATTTGCTTTATTTACTACGACTTACTAAATTTTTACGCTAAGAATTTTCAAGTTTTCATGTTTTTATAAAAAAAAAAAAAAAAAAGAAAGAAGAAATCCATGAAATAAAATCATTCTAGCTAAAACGTCATTTATTTTTTCCAAACTTTTCAGGAAAAATTAAAAACCTTAGAGCAAAAATATGAAATGATGATTATGAAATATCAAAAATATTAAAGCAATTACATTCTACATTTTTACTTAAAGATCTTAGAGAGCTAAGTTTTTTTTTTTCCCTAGGAATTGAAGCAATTCATCAATACAAAATTGGACATGCAAGTGAAAGAATATAAGATGAGAAGACACAATATTCAATTCAAAACATCAAAGTTTGAGTTTCTCATTTTATAAACTCATGACTCATCCTTACTTTCTTTAATATGAGACTAATTTCATACACTACTCCTCATATTTGCAACATTAACACTTAGTTTCTGACGGAATATTAGAGTATATGTGAAGAAAGTTAGTCATCACGGTAAGAGTTAGTTATCCATGTTAAGAAAGTTAGTTATCAAGATTTCTGGTATGTAAGTCTTGCATGACAAGCATAGGATATATATACTTGTTATCAATTCACTACGTACTCTCTCATTCTCTTCTTGTTTCTCTTTCTCTCTTCTCTTTAACCTTATTCAATATTCTTATACTAACAATAACCGTTATAGGAATAAAGTAAAGAAAAAACGTAGGTTAAAGAATTAGTACCTAACCAAACTATATTACATTAATAAGGAACATATTCAATTCTTTGCTTCGTTTGCATTCTTTTTTCCTTTTACAAATTATGTATATATAGTTGTTGGCTTCCTTCAATACTTAATCACTATCTTCAATCACTTTTGAAGGCTTTCAGATCTCTAATACTATTCTTTTAATTTGCTTCCTTTCATTCATTTTTTATATGTTTCTCATTGATGAGCCATACCATATGATATATGTACACAGTAATAGTAATACATAGTTATATTTGCTTTTTTACATAGAAGAATTGAATGATGTTTTATCACTTCTTTATTTTTACATCTATTTAAAAACTTTCTTTTAGGTATAAAAGGGAAGTCTTAGATTTTATCTTCTCTTATTTTTTATCAATATTTTTAATATCAAAATTAGGTACATTACTGTGTTGAGGAACCCTATATTACTGAGACAGAGACACTGACTATGTTATGTTATACTCATTGGTCATGTTAGATTCTCTTGGTTAAGAACAAGATCATTCTTAATCTTCACTGCAAGCAGAAATTTATCCTTGGACCACCAAAATGTAAGGGAATAATAGCTTGAATAAACAATAATTGATGCATAAATTAAACAAAAACTAAATTAAAGAACAAATTCTTTACTTCTATATGGTAGTATTTTCTTTTCCGTGCCAGCCTCACATTTTCTTCTCTGTCATTTCTATATATTTACCAGTTTCCTTCACTCCTTCCTTAACTAATTCAATATCTTCATCAATCATTTTAAAGTATCATATTTTCATCATCCCCATTGAATTGAGCATTAATATCACTATCGCTCCCTTGTATCCTTCAACATACCAGGTAATTAAACAATAATACGATTGGAACACTTGTTTTTTTCTAAATCTAATATGTAATAATTAGTAGGGGTGCTAAAGTAGGTTACCTATATGTATAATGCATGCACAAATTTTTAATTTTATGTATTTGTATTCAAGTTCTGTATACTGATTTATTATTTATATATGTATGCTGTGTTGGTTAAGTATTGGTCAAAATTTATCAGATTTGTAAACATAATGTATACCTTTTCTGACAATACCGATTATACCTCTTTTTCCTTCTGATCATAGAAATTGAACTATACTAACTGTTAAAGTAATTAACTTGTAGACAAAGGGTTGGCTTTTATCAATCATTATCGGTTCTTACCTTTCTTTCAATCTGGTGGTTATATTATCATGCATGCATGTGAATAGATATATATATATGGAGAATGATGTAGCTAAAGAGGTTGAAGCAATGCTGGAGAAGGCACAACCTTTGTTTACAACCGAAAGCTGCTGCATCTATAAAGTGCCCCACCCAATCCGCCAATCAAGCGAAGATGCATACACCCCAGTGCTTGTTTCAATTGGCCCTCTGCATCACGGAAATTCTAGACTGGTAACCATGGAAGGGCACAAACAGTTTTATTGTCAACATTTCATTCAAAGATCGGAAGCAAGTTTGTCCGATTTGGTGAGTTGCGTGAAACAATTGGAACCTCAAATTCGTGCATGTTACTCGGAGAAAATCGAACTCACAGTAGATGAATTGGTGAAGGTGATATTCATAGACTGTTGCTTCGTAATTGATCTTTTTCTCAGAGATTATGAGCGGACAACAGAGGATGATGTTATCTTCTCAAAAGATTGGGTTTGGAATCGGGTAAGCGATGATTTGATATTACTTGAAAATCAGGTTCCTTTGTTTGTTGTTGAGAAAATATACAATCTAGCTTTTGCTTCTCACTTACATGGTGGTGGATTCCCTTCATTTATGCTAACAGTATAGAACACTTCACTGATCTGCTTAGATACTTCAACTTGCCACCATCTCATACAACAACACCACTTTTAAGGGAACCCAAAGCGTTAGTTCTTGGTCACAGTGCATCTGAGTTAGTTGAAGCAGGAGTCAAATTCCAAGTAACAAATAAACCAAGTCATAGACACCAAAAGAATAAATCAAGTCATGGACACCAAAAAGATGAATCAAGTCATGGCTGCATGCTAGACTTGAAATTTGAACGTGGTACTCTTAATATTCCACATATTGAAGCGGATGATGCGACTGAAATTTTCTTGAGGAACATTGTGGCTTTGGAGCAGTGTCACTATCCTAAAGAACACTACATCCTTGATTATGTTATATTCCTTGGTCACCTGATGAAAACAAACAAGGATGCTGGTGTCCTAATCAAAGCTGGAATAATCGGTTGCATATTTGGTGGTGATTATGAAAGTAAAGTGGCTAACCTATTCGGTGGTGTTGGGAAGAATACTGTGGTGTCAACGACTAGTGCTTGTTATCTCAAGTTTTGTAATGATTTGGATGACTACTGTATTCATCCATGGCACAGTCTAATGGCAACTCTGAGGCGCGATTATTTCACCTCTCCATGGAAGACAGCAGCTTCCTTTGGTGGAATTGTGCTGCTAATTCTCACTGTTATTCAAACCGTATGTTCTCTTCGCCAAGTTTAATGGTAGTAGGTTTGAGGTTTATGTGTTTAAATAATGTAGACATCCACAATTCACTAAGAAGGTGTGGATTACTGCAAGTGCTGCTAATAATATAGTGGTATATATAGTTGCTTCAATGTTATGTTATTTGTATGTGCTACTATTTTGAACTTTTGAATTGATATTGTTTCTTCCATTGTTCTAATTGGGTTCCATTTTGTCAACATATAACCAGTTTCAGTATTATTGCATGAGAAGACAGAAGCTTTACAATCTAATGCATGCTAATATGTCCAAATTAAAGTTGCAATAAGTTGGATGCTATATACATAGATCCATGCAACGCTCTGCCTGTAAGTTGATAAGGACTGCTAATAATAGGTACTCTAATTCGTGATAATTTAGACACAAAATTCTACTTTTGGTTATGGAAATTAAGATATACACACAAAATTATTTTATTTTTAGAGATAGAAAATTTATTCTATAGTTTCAATACTGCAAAAGAAAATTGGCGACAAATTTAAAAATATTGTCCTATCCTTATTCTTCTTATTTAATTAATTACTTTATTTATCTTTGCATGTATTTCTTTTTCAAAGACAGAATCCAAACACACTCTAAAAATTAGGAATATACTGAAATAAAGTAAAAGAATAACTTACATTAAGAAGTAGTAACCAGAAAACTATATTCAATTCTTTCCTTCGTTATATAAAGTTATCAATTTCCTTCAATAATAACGATCTGCAACCATGATCCATATTGAGTCCCACCCCTTGTTTTCGATTTTCAAGAAGAAGATGGTAAAAGCAGAACGTGACCAAAATGCTTCTTTCAATTGGACCTCTTAGCATGGAACCACAAGGTATTGTTAGACATAGAAGCTAAGATAGATATTTATAATTAATACTCTACATTTATAAAGTAATTAAATATCATCTCACACTATTAAAAAATATTAGTGATGGCTAATTGATGATTACAAATCACAAAATGTACTGATCTTATAGCACTACTGATCATTATAATTAGATTTTATTCTTTAGCCAAATAGATAATAGGAGAGGTGGGTTCTCACATTCAGATTACAATGATATATAGAATACATAGAACACATATTACAACCCCAAAAAAAAAAAAGAAAAAAAAAGGAACACGCTCTAAGATAAAGATTTAAATGAATACTTACCATTTTTTAGTAAAAAAAATTGTAAGTATTAATTTGAATATATGATAAAAGAATCAAGCCTCGCATTTTCTAAAATAGAAATTCTAATAGCTGTTATAAGTCCAAGATAATCCTTATCTCAAACCATAACAAGATGTATTTTAGTGTTGTTGCATGAGACAAGTTTTTCCCATATTATATTCATTCTAACGAAAATTTGTAACCTTTATTGACTTGGGTCAACTCATGAAGTCAAGCTATTCTTATTGAATATTAGTATATTACATAGGATGCTTCCTCTTCAATAATTGGAAAGGCCTGTTGCTTTTGATCTTACTTTTACTTTCCTTTCTTGTGCCTAGCTAGCTTCCACCCAATATGCATTGTTTTGGTTTAAGCACTAAGCAAATTTCAGCCACACTATCTTTCACTTCCTGCTGGTAGCTAGAAATTATTATCGAAGGATCATCACACTTTGAGGCTGCAACATCTTACTGTGAGTTAAATTCCACATATCTCATTCTTACTTAATTAGCTCTATATTCTTCATTTCTAATATTTATTTACTATTGGAACAATGATTGTGCTGTGAAAATCTACTCTCTTAGCCATATTTTTTTTTAATCTTTCATATTAGTGAAAAGTAAGATCTACTGCGATGAGGTTGGTATTTAAGAATTTGATTATATTAACACGGAGTTAATAATTCGAGTGACAGTGGAATGTTTACAGTTCAAGAAATTAGAAAAAACCTCGTGTGTGTGTTCTCTTGCTAAAAAAAAAAAAACTCGATTATAGAAGATAACTTTTTGTCAACGATAAATTTTGAAAAATCCTCTGTTTCACTACCTTAAGTTTTCTAACTAGTTATCACAAATTTCTTTTTCTTTTTTATTTTTTCTTTCTGAACATAGAAATAGAAATTGAACTTGAATAAGTGAAAGATATATTAATGTTGCAAGTGTGAAAAGTGCATGAAATTAGTCCCACGTCAAAGAAAATAAGGAAGAGTGAGCAGTTTATAAGATGAGAGACCATTAATTTATTATTTTAAGATTTTGAGTTGGATGTGGTATCTTCTCATCTTATGTTATCTCACTTAATTCTTCTTCAAAATTTCTCCGGTGGTTGAGAGCTCTCCAGGGGCGCTCAACAAGATATAGCTAGCTAATTTTGTCCATAACATGTATACAAAAGGTTCATGCATGGCTTTCATCAAGTATTATCATTTCTAACCTTTCTTTTACTAATCAAACCTCTCTCCCTTCCTTAATATACCTCTTTGAGGTGTCTTTTGCGAGATGATTTAGAGATCCTCCTCCTGCGAATCCTCCATTTATCATATGAACATGTCTGTCAGGGGTGTGAGGTGGACGTTCAACTCGTCCGACCTCTTCGGTGTGAGGTGGACGTTCAACTCGTCCGACCTCTTCAGTGTGAGGTGGACGTTCAACTCGCCCGACCTCTTTGGTTTGAGGTGGACGTTCAACTTGTCCGACCTCTTCGGTGTAAGGTGGACGTTTAACTCGTCCGACCTCTTCGTCCCTTCTTCTTTTTCTTGGTTTATCCACTTTATTGGCTAAGTACCAATCTAATCGCCCTTCTCTTGCCAATTTCTCTATGACATTCTTTAGGTCGAAACACTCGTTCGTAGGATGTCCGTATATTCGGTGGTATTCACAGTATTCTGTCTGATTTCCTCCTCCTTTCTTACTTTTGAGTGGGCGAGGTGGTGGGATCTTCTCGGTATGGCATACTTCTCGCTAAACATCCACAAGAGACACTCGAAGAGGGGTGTAATTGTGGTATTTTGTAGGCTTCTCACCGAGTTGATCTTCTTTTTTCTTGGACTCTTTATCCTTGTCCCGTGGTGGGTTAGGAGAATTCGGTTTTTGAGCTCTCTCATAGTCGATAGTTCTCCTCCATGTTGATATATTTTTCCGTCCTTTCTTGAACCTCGTTTAGAGATGTTGGGTACTTCTTGGATATTGAGTAGCTGAAAGGTCCTTCTCTTAGGCCATTGATGAGTCCCATGATGGCCGCTTCTGTTGGAAGACTTTGTATGTCAAGACATGCTTTGTTGAATCTTTTCATGTAGTTGCGAAAACTCTCCCGATCTCCTTGCTTGATCCCTAATAAGCTTGGAGCGTGTTTGGCTTTGTCCTTCTGGATGAAAAATCTGGCAAGAAATTTCTTAGCTAGGTCATCAAAACTTGTGATGGATCTAGGGGGTAAAGTGTCAAACCACTTAATTGCTGTCTTTGTTAGGGTTGTTGGGAAGGCTTTGCATCGAATAGCGTCTGAGACGTCGGTGAGATATATTCTGCTTCTGAAATTGCTGAGATGATGGCTTGGATCCGATGTGCCGTCGTACGGAGTCATGTCGGGAGCTTTGAAATATTTTGGGACTTTGGCCTTTATGATCTCTTTGGTGAATGGGTCTTGATCTTTGTGGGAGCTATCTTCGGGATCAGGCCAGATGGTTTTTGTTTTAAGGTCGGCTTCGAGCTTTAAGAGCTTGTCCTCTAACTCTCGATGTCGCCTAATTTCTCTTCGAAGGTCCCTCTCAGCTTCCCGTTGAAACTCGGTCTCTTTTTCGAGCTGTTTGAGGCGATCTTGTTGAGCTTGAAGTGCCTCCATAATTTCTGTACTTGGCGAGTTTTTGTCTTTATTTGGTTGAGATGCATCTTTTGGTGTGGTGTCCGCGTTCTTATGCGGCATCCTGTTCTCTAGATCAGAGTCGTGGTCGTGGTCAAGGTTGTCCGCCATGATGATGGGATGACTTCCAGGTCCCCGGCAACGGCACCAATGTTCCGAGGGTTACCTGAAACTGTAGGTCAATCTCGGACGAGATCTTCTGTGCTGGTCGGAGTGGACGTGTCCGACTTGTGGATGGTGACCGGAGCTGTCGTGTCCGACTTGTTGGACGGGGTGTGCTGCTGATCCTTCGTCACCGGAGGGTGGTGGTACCTGCAAGGGACTCCGATGCTTAAGTTAGCATGGATTTTTAGCAGGTTATTAGTAGAATCAGAGTATGAGTTATACCTGGGTGCTCCAGTGTATTTATAATAGTGTGGAGTGACCTTTCTGGAGATAAGATAGTTATCTTATCTTATCTTTGAGTGAAGTCATCTTATCTTTAAGGGGAATCGCCTTTATCTTTCTGGGCTTTTGACTGCCTTTAGATTGGGCTGTATTCCTTCGTTTGGGCCTACTTTGGGCTCCTCTGGCGATTTGGCCGAGCTCTTTGAGAAGAGGTCGGTAATGAGCCAACCTTCCAAGAGGTCGGTCATGGGCCAACCTTCCAAGAGGTCGGCCAACCCGGTCCATTATAACTCGAACCGATGCATGAATAGAAATGAAAATCACCTTTAACTTCTGACTTCTTCTTGATACAGATTGATGTGGGTGATTAGACTTCAACCTTGTGCTTAACCTTCTTTTTCTTGCTTCTTTAGTGAATAGTTTAGGGAATAAGCTTTCTCGCACTTCTGTGATTTCTGACCAAGATGAAAAGTGAACATTACTTTTGGTAAAAGCAAATGAGAGGGATCAGCTTGGAGTGATGGATACAGGCTTGGATTATTATTTGAACTTTTATTTGAGCTTCGTAATGAAGATTATTATTATTGCATTGCCTTTATTTTGTCAATAATATATAATAAGCAAATGTTATTCGTACATTCAAATTACTTACTAAAATCAGTAATAAATGTATTTATGTATAAATATATATGTAATTTAAGTTATTTTAATATGTATTTATATTTCAACATGTATTTTATACTAATAACTAATTTTAAA
>NC_029791.2:3161804-3162326 GCF_000816755.2 Arachis ipaensis | reverse complement strand
AAAATAATTGACTTGAGATTAAATAAATACATTAGATAAAATTAATTATACAATTTGAGTTTTGTGCATAAAAAGCTAGAACAAAATATTTGTTCGGAGAATCAATCAAATGAGAGAACATAAGATAAGAAGACACTACATTTAAATCAAAATTTTAAGATAATAAGTTAGTGGATCTTTTAACTTATAAATTCCTCACTCTTTTTTGTTTTCTTTGATGTGAGACTAATTTCATACACTTTTCACACTTGCAACATTAACAATACTCACTTGAAAATAGAAGAAAAAAAAAACCGAGTACTTATAAAGTGACAGGATATTATAGCATGATATATGTAAGAGCCAGTATAATAGAAATGAACATAATCAACATTGCCAAGTGTCAACAGTTTGACAATCTAAGATAGACATAATCAACATCTTTTTTTTTTACATCTGTTAAATTATTATAAATCATTATTCCTTGGTTGCGTCTCATATTTTTTTTATAATATGTTATATTTTTTATTATTTCTTCATATC
>NC_029791.2:3136131-3161787 GCF_000816755.2 Arachis ipaensis | reverse complement strand
GCCGATAAACAATCACAACCCAAAAGATAACTTTTCATTCTTGATTTAGCCCCTTTCACTTTTAGTTATTACTTGACCACATGGTTAGCGAACCAGGCAGCTATTCACCTCGTTAGACGGTAGTTATGACCCACTTTTAATTCCTAGCCCAATTGCCAGAACGGAGACACAGTATATAGTACCTTCAAAACATTAATGGGTGGGATAGAATTCACCTAAATATTAATTCAATTCAACAATGTTAGGTAACCAAAAAATTTTGTATAGCTTGGGTCAACTCATGATTTCAAGTCGTCTCGATTGCAAAGGATCCTTCCGTTTGCTTTTAGTATTTGCTTATATAAACCAATACTTTCAGTGCCAAGCTTCCATCCAATACATACTTCCTATTGAAAGAAAGAATTTGGTATAGTCACTAATAAGCAAATTCAGGCACACTATCTTTCACTTTCTGGTGGCCAAAATTATAGAAGGATCATCACAGTGTGAGGCTGCAGCATCTTGCTGTGAGTAAAATTGCACCTATCACTTTCTTACTAAGTTCTATACTACTGTTCATGTCTAATATTTATTTATTTATTTATTTATTATTTTGAAGCAATGGTTGTGCTGTTAAATCTACTGTCTTAGCAATATGTTCTCTTTTAACCTTTCATAGAGTTATCATCTTAATATTAGTGAAAAGTAAGATTCGGGGTGACGAGAAGTATAGGAAAACAACCAATTTTTTTTAACAATCTAAAAAATAAGTTAAAAAAAGGTTAATTTTAATTTTAAAAATTAAATTTTAAATTAATTAGATATAATATTTATTTTGAATTTGGCTTTTATTTATGTTTCATCTGTCAAATACAATTTTATATTTTAGTATTTTTGTGCTTATAAACAAATACAATCCAAAAGATAACAAGGCAATTCAAAGCTTTTAAATAGTAATTTATGAGTACAATTTTTATTATGATACAGTGAAGATAATATATATACCTAAAAATAATAAAAGTCTATGTGACAAGTAATATGTACTAGAGGTTGATTATACTTTTTAGTATTTATTAGATATTATAAATTGTGTAAGAAAAATATTTTATTTTGATATATTATATTTAATTATCGTTAAACATAGACATATTTTAAAATATTGATTTTAAATTTTTTCTACGTAAAATATTAGTGTTATTTTTTTAATCTATTTTAATGGTATATTAATTTGGTCACCTTTTACGTAAGTTATTTATTTCGTTTCAGTTCCGATGCAAATTATTCCTTAATAATAAAATTATTATAATTAAAATTTTATCCTTTTATCATGTAGAGATAATAGAAAAATAGTAGAAAACTAACACTTTTAGTAAAATAAAATAGAAAATTAATTATTATTGATTTAAATACAAGACAAAAGTAAAAAAAATCATTAGATATGGCTAAAATTTCAATTTGATTCGCACTAAAATCATTGGATTCAATATCCGTAATTTTTAACTTGGATCCATCCGCAAATGTGCGAATTGGATATCAGATATATTCGCAAAATACAAAAATATTTTTAAAAACTTATTTTTATTAAAAAAGTATCAATAAAATTCACTTTTCTATTCTTTTAAATATGTTTACTTTTAAAATAATATTAAACATATTTTTTTAAAATAATAAATTAAAATAATATAACATATATGATAATTATTAGTTGAAATAAAATATAAAAAAATATTTATTTTTTATTTTTTTAAATTAATTAGTGATTATTCAAATTTTATTTTTTTAAAATATAAAATTAATAATTATTAATTGTAGTTGTTTAACATTGATTGATTAGAAGTTGTTTACTTATACTTTTTCGTAATAATATTGATAATGAGATTTAGCTAGAAAGCAATACACTACCAAAGTGATTAGAGAGAAATAAATAAACATGCACTCATGTAGGTAGGGTGGTAGAGATAGGAAAAATACATAGAGCAGGAAAAAGAGAAGGTCATTAATTCATTATATTTGCTTTATTTACTACGACTAAATAAATTTTTACGCTAAGAATTTTCAAGTTTTCATGTTATCATCAAAAAGAAAAAAAAATCCATGAAATGAAATCATGCTAGCTAAAACCTTAAAAACCTTAGAACAAAAATATGAAATGATGATTATGAAATATCAAAAATATTATAGTATATGTGAAGAAAGTTAGTTATCACAGTAAGAGTTAATTAGTTATCCATGTTAAGAAAGGTAGTTATCAAGATTTCTGGTATGTAAGTCTTGCATGACAAGCATAGGATATATATACTTGTAGCATACAGAGCATAATGCACACAGAGAACTCATTTCAATTCTTTCTCTCTTCTCTTCAACCTTATTCAACATTCCTATACTAACAATAACCGTTATAGGAATAAAGTAAAGAAAAAACGTAGGTTAAAGAATTAGTACCTGTACCTAACCAAACTATATTACATTAATAAGGAATATGATCCAATCAGTGGCTAAGAGAATAGGGTTGAATTTTAGTCCCTTTTTTGTTGAGTAATATTTGTTGTTTTATAGAATGTTTCAGGAGAATTTTCTGCGTTTTGTCTCATAATTAGATACGAGATATTTTTTTAATTTTGTCTCCTTAACAACAGAAACTGAAATGGAGTAGAAGAGAAAGAGATAATCACACCAAGAAGTATCCTGGTTCAGCTGCTAAGTGCAATGCAACCTACGTCCAGTCTCCATCACAACAATGATAGAATTTCACTATAATCAAACAGATTACATACACCAATTCTTCCCTAAAAACTACCCATTCCTATATGGGACAAGTCCAGAATCTATCCCCAATCCTGAACTTGACTTGGTCACCTACCAAGCTTTCAACTCCTAAGTGCTAACCCAACTTGCAAGGGGATTCCCACAGAATCATGATACACAACACATAGATGTACAAAGGACCTCTAAGACACCTATGACTTTTTCTTTAATTTTGTACACTCTGCCTTTTTTCACTCACTGACTTTTTCTTACAAACCTTACACCGTTTGCCTTTTTCACCATGAGACTCAGAGAGACAAAACTACAGAAAATACAAAATGAAACATATTAAAGGAGAAGAACTTCTGTTAGCTTGGGTAGCTATAAGAACTCTGTGCTTACTCTCCTTGTCTCAAGTCTTGGCTGTTCACCTTTATTATAGAAGGGGAAGCTTCCAAGGTTGAAACGGTTCAACCGAGCCAACTTCTTCTTCTTCAATACCAAAACCGGTTCGGACAGAGAGAAGAGAGAGGGAACCGAAAGCAAAAACCAACATGCAATTACCTCTCTCTCATCCCTTCTCATCAAGGTTCATCAATCTTAGCCTTCCATCTTGACTTGGTCCCCAATAAGGATTTCTGACCCTTGATGAACGCTCGATCCTTGACAGCTCCATCTGTTCCATTTTTGCTTCCTCATTCACGTAGCTACAGTAGCTACCTTCTGTGATGGATGAACAAAAAGTAGAAACGAGGCATACCACATGGACCTTCTTCTCTGACCAAATTGGATTGCTACCATTTTTAGGCATGTAGATCTTAAGGCTTCTTCACCACATCTTGCCATTAGTGGTAAAGATCTCAGCCACACTATACTGTAGATCTTCCTTTTGCAAGGGCCATCATCACCTTAGCCGCTTGCTTCTTCCTAACTTCTATTTTCTTCTTCTGATTACTTACTTCTACCATCTTCTTCTCTAACACTGAAATGACCGAAATGAAGAGAGAGAAGAGAGAGAAGTGAGAAAAGCTTTCAATGGAAGTAAAGAAAGAAATTAAAATTAATTAAAACCCATTTTCTATCTCTCTAGCCTTGTAACGTGTGAAAAGTAAATGCCATCAAATCAATTTTAACTTTCTCTTTCATGTTACCAATACAATTAAACCAAGTTAATTAAACTTGAATTCCATCAAAGAGGAAAATTGGGTAACCGTGAAAAGCATGCACCATTACTTTCTTTCTTCTTCTAATTTTCGGACCAAGCCTTGTTGGTCTTATAACAAAGATTAATTGGGCTTGCTCATTAATTTTCTGGCCCAACTAACATATGAATAATTCAGCTATATGTCATGTAGAATATTTGTGCAAGACTGAATATATTTTCTTAACATATTTTGGGTTTTAAGTTGCTTTATACCCAATAATCAAGATTTGCACACAAAATAAAAATTATTAACTAAATAATTTAAAACTTTAAAAATAAATTAATAATTTTTAATATTTTTAATAATGTTTGATCATCACAGTGAACTTGAAGTTTTCCAAACTTAACAGAACATATTCAATTCTTTTCTTTGTTTGCATTCTTTTTTCCTTTTACAAATTATGTATATATAGTTGTTGGCTTCCTCCAATACTTAATCACTATCTTCAATCACTTTTGAAGGCTTTCAGATCTCTAGTAGTATTCTTTTGCCTCCTTTCATTCATTTTTTATGTTTCTCATTGACCTATACCATATGATATATGTACACAGTAATAGTAATGGATAATGCTAGTTAATCAATGAATTTTTTGAATAACATAAATAACAGGCTTTAAAATTAACCCAATTTAAATAAAACACACTTCACTCTAAATTACTCACCTAAATCTTAATATTAGATAACTATCTGCACACCTAGTAAATTGAATATCAGATATATCCATTGTTTATATTGTTTAATATTTTCATTATCTACCTATATTTTTCTAATAGTACTACATAGTTATATGTGCTTTTTTACATAGAAGAATTGATTGATGTTTTATCACTTTTTTATTTATACATCTATTTAAAAACTTTCTTTTAGGTATAAAAGGAAAATCTTAGATTTTATCTTCTCTTATTATTTATCACTTTTAGGTATATATATTACTGTGTTAGCAACTCTATAATTCTTAATCTTCACTGCAAGCAGAAATTTATCCTTGGACCGCCAAAATGCAAGGGAATAATAGCTTGAATAAACAATAATTGATGAGTAAATTAAACAAAAACTAAATTAAAGAACAAATTCTTTACTTCTATATGGTAGTATTTTTTTTTCCGTACCAGCCTCACATTTTCTTCTCTGTCATTTCTATATACTTATCAGTTTCCTTCACTCCTTCCTTGACTAATTCAATATCTTCATCAATCATTTTAAAGTATCATATTTTTATCATCCCTATTGAATTGAGCATTAATATCACTATCGCTCCCTTGTATCTTTCAACATACCAGGTATAATTAAACAATAGTACGATTGGAACACATGTTCTTTTTCTCCTAAATCTAATATCTAATAATAATTAGTAGGGCTGCTAAAGTAGGTTACCTATATAAAGTATAATGCATGCACAAATTTTTAATTTTATGTATTTGTATTCAAGTTTTGTATACTAATTTATTATGGAAAAGTATAAGTAACCAACAATATTTTTGAACAATGGGAATTAATATTTTTAGTCAAAATTTATCAGATTTGTAAACAGAATGTATACCTTTTCTGACAATACCGATTATACCTCTTTTTCCTTCTGATCATAGAAATTGAACTATGATAACTGTTAAAGATTGAGATTATAATTAATATATGTATTGCCCACAAATAAGTTAGGAAATCAAATAATTTCCTAACAAGTTATCCTCCCACGTTCTACATTGACTTGTTTTTAAATAGTTCTCGGATATATTCTTCGATTATTTTTCAATATGATATTTAGACAAAAAATTTTCATTTAAATTAATAATTTGATGCTTTTAATAAGGATATACCAAATTCTATCATGTGGAGTGATTTTTCAAAAAGAGACTACTTAAATTTGAGGTGTGTTACGTTATTATTGCCAAGACTCCTTTACAGATTCTAATTTAATTTGTATTCTTTCATTAATTTGATTAAAATTGTTGCTAGAGATATAATTATTTATATTGTCTTTTGTTATTTGTTTAAATTTTTGAGATGAATGATATAACAATTATTGTAATATATGTGATTATTCTTTTGAGCTTTGTATTGATATTATTGTTGCATTATTCAATTTCTGTCAATAATATATAATAATAAATTCGGTTAGGTAATCAACACGCACCCAACCAACTAACTAACTACTAACCAACTTGTCATCAATTAGTAATTTTGATTTTTTAAATTGTCATTAATTAGTAATTATTTAAATTTTAATTTTTAAAAAATACAAAATTAATAATTATCAATTACAGTTGTTTAATATTAATTGATTAGAAGTTATTTACTTATACTTTTTCATAATAATATTGATAATGACATTTTGCTAGAAAGCAAAACACTACCAAAGTGATTAGAGAGAAATAAATAAACATGCACTCATTGTTAGTATAATCATTCTGCATCTCTACTCATTCTATCCATCATCTAGAAGTCACAAGTATTAGCAAGTAGTTAGGCCAGCTCAGCAAAGTTTGTTACAGCTGTTAGCCCCACAACCAACTTGTATCACTCACACACTCTGCACCCAAAACAACTGATATAAGTATCACTCACTGATTCTGTATCAAACTAATGTTTCTAATCACAATGCAACGTTCTTCTTCTCCCCTTTCTCTCTGTTCTCTCCTTTCTCTCTGTTCTCTTCACACATCTAGCACACTCACTCTGTGATTGTTGCTCAATCACTAGCTACTGATACCTTACATGGTATCAGAGCTTCGGTTCAAGATCCATGGAAAACTCAGTGTCTTCCGCCTCACAAAACCAGGAAAATCGAGCTTCACAGTCGCAATCAATAACAATGGCGTCCATAGCAAACTTTCCAGCAACAATTAAGCTAGATGAAGACAACTTCAAAGCTTGGAAGCGCCAAGCACTAGCATGTGTCAAAGCCAATAGACTCCACAGTCACATCACTGCTCTATCGATTCCAAGTAGATTCAATTCCGATCAAGACAAGATTGAAGGAAAAGTTTCACAAGAATTTGAAGAGTGGGAACAGCGTGATGAATGCCTAGTAGCTTGGATGCTCTCTGCTATGAATGAGGTCTTTGTGAACAAGGTTGTGGAATATGAGTATGCGCATGAAATTTGGACGGCACTTGATGAATACTTCACAGCCAGACTCAAATCCAAGATCAGAATGTTAAAGGCGCAGTTAAAGATGATCAAGAAGCAAGGTGCACCAGCAATGGAGTACATTTCCAAGATCAACAAGGTAACCAACTCCCTAGCTGCTCTTGGCGCTCCACTGTCAAAGGAAGAACACATTGAAGCTGCTTTACAAGGTTTGGATGAAGATTTCAGTGCTTTCATCACCATGGTTAACTCCAGAATAGATCACATGACCATTAGTGAGTTTGAGTCGCAACTATTTGCTCAAGAGGAAGTAAATGAAAGATTCCGAAAGCCTGATCTAACTATGGTTCATGCAAATCTTGCTCAAAAGGAACAAGGTGCAAGCAAAGCCAAAGATGAATATGCAGGAGAAGAACCCTATGGAAACTACAAAAACTATGGCAGAGGACAACCGGGCAGAAGAGGAAGAGGAAGAAGCTTCAGAGGGGGCAGGTCATGGTGGCAAGGAAATCGGCCTCAGTGTCAACTATGTGGGAGAATCGGTCACACAGTTTGGGAATGCTTCCACAGATTCAACCAGAACTACCAAAACCCTCATTTTCAAACCACCAACAATGGTCCTCCTCCACCTACTGTTGGCTTCCATTAGCACCCTCACTTAATCAATTCACCAGTACAGCAACCAGGAAACTCACATCACACTAGTCAAGGTCAAGGTCCTCCTCCTCAGGCTTTGCTTGCGTCCAACAACTGTTCAGACCAGGGGTGGTATCCGGACTTAGGAGCATCACACCATATCACCTTCGATCAAATGAACCTGGTCAACAGCTCAGAATATGAAGGACCTGAACAAGTATTTGGAGGTAATGGCAAAGGTATGAGTATTGCTAATATTTGGAGGTCTATTATGCATGCATCTATGTCCAAAAAGTTTTTCAAACTTCAGAATTTGCTTCATGTTCCAAATATCTCAAAGAACCTTGTGAGTGTCTCTAAGTTTGCACTAGACAATGGAGTATTCTTTGAATTCTGGCCTTACTTATGTGCTGTGAAATGCCAGGAATCCAAGAAAATCCTGCTCCAAGGCAGACTTAGCAATGATCTATATAAGTTTGATGATGTATAAATCTCAAGGCCAGTCAAAAAATCTGGTAAAGCTCAAGCACATGTAGCTGAGCAGAAAAAGAAAGATTACACACACATTGCAAAAACAGAAAATAAAGAGCAACAAAAAGCAATAGAACAGAAAGAAGTAGCAATAATAAATCCAGAAAAAGAAAAGCAAGGCTGCAATAAGCTCAGTATCAGCAATAGGTGTAGCAGCAATGTTAATAGATGTAGCAGCAATGTTGACATTAAAATTGGTGATTCTTGTGTAAACTCAGCTGATAGCAATGAATACAGTTGTATGCATTTACCTATTTTTGTCTCTCCTGTATCTATGTCCAAAAGTAGTTCAATTGTGCTTTCTGATGCTGCTATTAAAAATCCTAATGCCTCCACTCGTGTAATTTCGGGTACAATATTGCATCCTGAAGTTAACACTACAAATAAATTTTCTGCTTTACTTACAAAAGCCAAATCTGATGCTCTCACTAACACCAATACTTCCATTTATGTTGATGCCAACACAAACAGAACCAAAAACCACTCTTGTACTACTGCCTCTGATGCAGATAGAGCCAATTACACCAGCAGCCATTCTCCATCCACCTCAACTTCAGAATCCACTCCCATAGACTATACTGGTACCAAAGGTACAAAACCCCTTCCCTACATAAATTCCTACTCACCCAAAAAGGAAACCCACACCAGCAACCTTTTACCCCCAAAAGACAGTCAAACCAGTACACACCCCAGCAGCAATTCATTATCAAGAGCCAACCAAATCAGCAGCCATTCTCTGTCCACCTCAACAAATAAACTTTCTGCTTTACTTACAAAAGCCAAATCTGATGCTCTCACTAACACCAATACTTTCATTTATGTTGATGCCAGCATAAACAGCACCAAAAACCACTCTTGTACTACTGCCTCTGATGCAGATAGAGCCAATTACACCAGCAGCCATTCTCCATCCACCTCAACTTCAGAATCCACTCCTATAGACTATACTGGTACCAAAGGTACAAAACCCCTTCCCTACATAAATTCCTACTCACCCAAAAAGGACACCCACACCAGCAACCTTTTACCCCCAAAAGACAGTCAAACCAGTACACACCCCAGCAGCAATTCATTATCAAGAGCCAACCAAATCAGCAACCATTCTCTGTCCACCTCAACCAATCACCCTTCACCCACACAAGACAGCCAAACCAGTAACACCTCATCCTCCGCCTCAGCCACCCTTGACCTTTGGCACAAAAGACTTGGCCACCCCTCTCACACCATCACCAAAGCCATCCTCAGCAGCCAAAAAATTCCCTTTTGCACCACAAAAACCATTCCCCCTGTAACTCCTGTGTCATCAACAAAATTTACCAACTTCCCTTTCCTTCCTCTCAAACTCAATACACACAGCCTCTAGACCTAGTGTTCTCTGACCTCTGGGGTCCTTCCCCACAGCCGAGCAAGTCAGGTTTTCGTTACTATGTTTGCTTCATCGATGCCCACAGCCGATACACCTGCACCTATCTCCTAAACACCAAAAATCAAACCTTCACAGCCTTTCTCCAATACAAAGCCATGATAGAAAAACGAACCGGCCAAACTATCAAAGCTCTCAAAACAGACCATGGTGGGGAATATCTTTCCAACATTTTTCAACAGTACCTTAGAGACCAGGGAATTCATCATAGACTCACCTGTCCACATACACACCAACAAAATGGATGTGTTGAGCACAAGCACCGCCACTTAACCGAAACTGCCCTCACCCTTCTCTCTCAAGCCTCCATGCCTCTCTCCTTCTGGGATGAAGCCATTCTAACCTCTACCTACCTAATAAACAGACTTCCCACACCAGTACTAAAGCTAAAATCCCCACTAGAAGTACTCTTCAACACCCCACCAAACTATACCCTGCTAAAACCCTTTGGTTGCCTGTGCTATCCCTGGCTCAGACCCTACAATAAACACAAATTTGACCATAAATCAACAAAGTGCATTTTCCTAGGCTACACCTCTGACCACAAAGGCTACAAGTGTCTATCCCCATCAAGAAGAATCTACACAGCCAGAAATGTCATCTTTAGTGAACAAGAGTTTCCGTACCCAACCCTCTTCCTCAACCAACCCCAACCCAACCCTACCCAACACTCCACCACTGTCCCTCCGACCACATACACCTTTCACCCTCCTTACTTGTCAAACATGCATAATATGCCTCCCTCTAATACTAATACTGTATCTCTATCTTTACCTTCTATGCCTGTTGAAGTCCCTAATGTTGCTGAAGCAAGTACTAACAATGTTGAAAATGCAGATTCAGTTGAAACTGTCCCTTTGCAGGTGGTGATCGGGCAAACTGTGTAGCCTTCCAGTGCTGCACTTCAACCCTCATCCTCTCAATCTCCCAATCCTGCCCTTGCTGAAACAGCTACTCAAAACAGGCACCACATGCAAACCAGGAGCAAAAGTGGAATTTTCAAGCCTAAGGTGCTAACTGCAGTAATGAATCCTGCAGTATGCCACAATCACAAGGCCTGAAATCTCCTTCTCAGTAAATAAAGTAGCCCAGTTCCTTCACAATCCTCTTGAGTCCCACTGGAAAGCAGTGAAAAGAATCCTCAGGTACCTGGCAGGAACCACAGAGTATGGTCTAAGATTCAGTAAATTCACAGGCTTCAGGATCTATGGCTTTTGCGACTCTGATTGGGCCAGTGACATTGATGACCGCAAGTCAACCAATGGGTATGGCATTTACCTTGGCTCAAACTTGGTATCCTGGGCCAGCCGAAAGCAAACAGCTGTATCAAAGAGCAGTACCGAAGCTGAATTTCGAGGGATTGCAGATGCAGTGACTGAAATTGTCTGGCTTCAGAATCTTCTCAGTGAAATCAGAATTTTGTGCTCAACCAAACCAGTAGTATACTGTGACAACCAAAGCGCAGTTCTGCTCTCTGCCAACCCAATTCTGCACAATAAATCCAAGCACTTTGCTCTCAACCAATCTTTTGTTCGAGACTATGTAACTAGAAAAGAAATATTTGTTAAGCATATCCCAGCTCAAGACCAACTAGCTGACACCCTAACAAAACCTCTCTCAGCCTCAACCTTTACCAAATTCAGGAGCCTGCTTAGAGTCTTCAACACAACATCATCATAGGCCCTCGGTTTGAGGGGGCGTGTTAGTGTAATCACTCTGCATCTCTGCTCACTCTATCCATCATCTAGAAGTCACAAGTATTAGCAAGTAGTTAGGCCAGCTCAGCAAAATTTGTTACAGCTGTTAGCCCCACAACCAACTTGTATCACTCACACACTCTGCACCCAAAACAACTGATATAAGTATCACTCACTGATTCTGTATCAAACTAATGTTTCTAATCACAATGCAACGTTCTTCTTCTCCCCTTTCTCTCTGTTCTCTCCTTTCTCTCTGTTCTCTTCACACATCTAGCTCACTCACTCTGTGATTGTTGCTCAATCACTAGCTACTGATACCTTACACTCATTATAGCAAGAAAAAGAGAAGATCATTATATTTGCTTTATTAATTACTACGACTTACTAAATTTTTACGCTAAGAATTTTCAAGTTTTCATGTTATCACATCAAAAGGAAAAAAAAAAAAAGAAGAAATCCATGAAATGAAATCATGCTAGCTAAAATGTCATTTATTTTTCCATACTTGTCAGGAAAACTTAAAAACCGTAGAGCAAAAATATGAAAGGATGATTATGAAATATCAAAAATATTAGAGTATATGTGAAGAAAGTTAGTTATCACAGTAAGAGTTAATTAGTTATCCATGTGAAGAAAGTTAGTTATCAAGATTTCTGGTATATAAGTCTTGCATGCATGACAAGCATAGAATATATATACTTGTAGCATACTCATTTCAATTCACTACTCTCTCATTCTCTTTCTCTCTTCTCTTCAACCTTATTCAACATTCCTATACTAACAATAACCGTTATAGGAATAAAGTAAAGAAAAAACGTAGGTTAAAGAATTAGTACCTAACCAAACTATATTACATTAATAAGGAACATATTCAATTCTTTGCTTTGTTTGCATACTTTTTTCCTTTTACAAATTATGTATATATAGATGTTGGCTTCCTCCAATACTTAATCACTATATTCAATCACTTTTGAAGGCTTTCAGATCTCTAGTACTATTCTTTTGCTTCCTTTCATTCATTTTTTGTGTTTCTCATTGACCTATACCATATGATATATATACACAGTAATAGTAATGGGTTATACTAGGTAACCAATTATTTTCTTGACATGAATAATGGGTCTTAAAATTGACCAAATTCAAGTAAAATACATTACATTTTAAATTACTCACCTAAATCTTAATGTTAGAATAACCATCCGCATACTTAGTAAATTGAACATTCGATATATCTATTGTTCACATTGTTTAATATTTTTATTATCTACCTATACTTTTCCAATAGTAATACATAGTTATATGTGCTTTTTTACGTAGAAGAATTGAATGATGTTTTATCACTTTTTTATTTATAGATCTATTTAAAAACTTTCTTTTAGGTATATAAAAGGAAAGTCTTAGATTTTATCTTCTCTTATTTTTTTTTATCACTTTTAGGTACATTACTGTGTTGAGGAACCTATAATTCTTAATCTTCACTGCAAGCAGAAATTTATCCTTGGACCATAAATGTAAGGGAATAATAGCTTGAATAAACAATAATTGATGCATAAATTAAACAAAAACTAAATTAAAGAACAAATTCTTTACTTCTATATGATAATATTTTCTTCTCCGTGCCAGCTTCACATTTTCTTCTATGTCATTTCTATATATTTACTAGTTTCCTTCACTCCTTCCTTAACTAATTCAATATCTTCATCAATCATTTTAAAGTATCATATTTTCATCATCTCCATTGAATTGAGCATTAATATCACTATCGCTCCCTTGTATCCTTCAACATACCAGGTAATTAAACAATAATACGATTGGAACACTTGTTCTTTTTCTCCTAAATCTAATATCTAATATAATGCATGCACAAATTTTAATTTTATGTATTTGTATTCAAGTTCAAATTTATTATTTATATATGTATGTTGTGTTGGTTAAGTATTGGTCAAAATTTATGAGATTTGCAAACAGAATGTATACCTTTTCTGACAAGACCGATTATACCTCGCTCTTTTTCCTTCGATCATAGAAATTGAACTATAATAACTGTTAAAGATTGAGCTAGCCAATTATGTCCATAATTAACTTGTAGACAAAGGGTTGGCTTTTATCAATCATTATCGGTTCTTACCTTTTTTTTTAAGAGAACCATTTAGATAAAGACGCTTAAAACGTCTTTTTTTAAAGATATTTTTTAATAATTAAAATTTAATACATATAATTAATTAAACCATGTTATTTTTGTCAAAATTAGATCAGATAAATTAATTTTGACCAAAAAATCGATGAACTAGANTTACTAAAAATTATCTTTAAAAAAATACGTTTTAAACATATTTATCTTAGTGGCTCCCTTAATTGGATCCGGTGGTTATATTATTAGCATGCATGCACGTGAATAGATACATGGAGAATGATGTAGCAATAGAGCTTGAAGCAATGCTGGAGAAGGCACAACCTTTGTTTACAACCGAAAGCTGCTGCATCTACAAAGTGCCTCATCAATTCCGTCAATCAAACGAAGACGCATACACCCCAGTGCTTGTTTCAATTGGCCCTCTGCATCACGGAAATTCTAGATTGGTAACCATGGAAGGACACAAACAGGTTTATTGTCAACATTTCATTCAAAGATCGGAGGCAAGTTTGACCGATTTGATGAGTTGCGTGCAACAGTTGGAACCACAAATTCGTGCATGTTACTCGGAGAAGATCGATCTCACGGTGGATGAATTGGTGAAGGTGATATTCATAGATTGTTGTTTCGTAATTGAGCTTTTCCTCGGAGATGAATGGGTGATAAATGATGTCATCCCTTCAAAATCTTGGATGGCTTATCGGGTAATGCAAGATTTGATATTACTTGAGAATCAGGTTCCTTTTTTTGTCTTTGAGAAGATATACAATCTAGCTTTTGCTTCTCGTTTAAATGGTGCTGAATTCCCTTCATTTATGAGGCTTGCTTTTGGTATATTTAAAATTCACAACCACCAAGGAGTGTCGCCACCTTCGAATGGTAGAACTATAGCACACTTCACTGATCTGCTTAGATACTTGTACTTGCCACCATCTCATAGAATACCTTCAAGGAACCCTGGATCGTTAGTTCTTGGTCACAGTGCATCTAAGTTAGTTGAAGCAGGAGTCAAGTTCTCAGTAAATAAACCATGGCACGGCATTGGCATACTAGACCTGGAATTTGAACATGGTATTCTTAAAATTCCGCATATTGAAGTAGATGATTTCACTGAAGTTAGGTTGAGGAACATTGTGGCCTTGGAGCAGTGTCACTATCCTGATGACCACTACATCACTGACTACGTTAGCTTCCTTGCTGGACTTGTCAACAGGGACAAGGATAAGGATGTCCTCATCAACGCTGGAATAATTGAGAGTATAGTAAGTGGTAATGACACTTCAGTGGCTAAGCTATTCAGCGATGTTGATAAAAATACTATAGTGTCAAATGTTAATGATAGTTATCTCAAAATTTGTGATGATTTGAAAGCTTACTATAAGCATCCTTGCCACACTAAAATGGCAACTCTCAGACGCGATTATTTTACCACTCCATGGAAGACAGCAGCTTCCATCGCTGGAATTGTATTACTCCTTCTTACTTTTGTTCAGACTATATGTTCTATTCTCCAAGTTTAATAAGTAGTACTAAGGCTACCACATAACCACATGCATTCACAAAAGGCTACTTAAATTTGAGGTGTGTTAATTATTATTGCCAACACTCTATGACAGATTTTAATTTGTATTCTTTCATTAATTTAAGATTGTAATATATGTTACTACTCTTTTTGAGTTTGTAATTTATATATATTATTATTGTTGCATTCCATTTTAATTTGTCAATAATAATTAGATTTAGCTAGAAAGCAAAACAAAACACTACCAAAGTGATTGGAGAAACAAATAAACATGCGCCTTACTCGGAGAAGATGAGATCAATCTCACGGCGGATGACTTTCGGGAAGGTGATATATATTGATATTCTTAATTGAGCTCTTCCCAGGAGCTGAGTGGACAAAGTATGATGTTTTCTTCTCAAAATATTACAACTTACAAGTCTCACATATTTTAAATATAAGGTCTCTAAATAGTTTATAAATGAAAATTTTTATTTCACAAATTAAATTTTAAAGTTAAAATTGATTCACTCAATCTCAAAGTTAATATAACTTATAATTTAATAGATTATATTATGTATGTATACACTAAAATCAACTACAAATATATTGTTAGACTTAGATTTTGAACATGATATTCTCACTCTAATATGACTATACCTTTGGTGAATTGAATATGATGATTATGGTCTATCTACAAATCAGGGAATGATTAGTGGCAAAGTTTTGACCTCCTTAATAACTTCTATCCTAAAATGAGTTCCAACAATCTTCACTGCAAATTTATCTGATCCATGGACCACCAAAATGCAAGGGAATAGCTTGAATAAACAAAGAATATAGATTTAGCTAGCTAAATTTGTCCATAACTTGTAGAGAAAAGGTTCATGCGTGCATGGCTTTCATTAATTATTATCATTTCTATAACCTTTCTTTCTTTCTGGTGGCGCTCATGCACGTACATATATATATATAGATATATGGAGAATCATGTAGCTAAAGAGTTGGAAGCAATGCTGAAGGAGACACAACCTTCGTTTACAACCAAAAGCTGCTGCATCTACAAGGTGCCCCATGAAATCCGTCAATTTAACGAAGATGCATACACCCCAGTACTTGTTTCTATTGGCCCTCTTCATCACGGGAATTCCAGACTGGTAACCATGGAAGGTCACAAACAGGTTTATTTCCAACACTTGGTTGGAAAATCGGAGGCAAGTTTGAGTGATTTGGTGAGTTGCGTGCAACAGTTGGAACCACAAATCCGTGCATGTTACTTTGAGAATATCGATCTGACAGCGGATGAGTTGGTGAAGGTGATATTCATAGACTGTTGTTTCATAATTGAGCTTTTCCTCAGAAGTTATGAGCACAAGACAGAGGATGATGTTACCCTCCCAAAAGATTGGAAGGAGCTTCGAGTGAGATATGATTTGATATTACTTGAGAATCAGGTTCCTTTGTTTGTTGTTGAGAAAATATACAATGTTGAGTCTGCAGCGGAATTTTGACTTCTAATAGCTACAAAGTAATATGAAATTGAACACTACTCACAATAATGCACTCGCTATATAATTACTAAAGAGAAAAAAAAAGGAAAGAAAATGAATAATTGCTAAGGATATGTGAATTCCTTTAATTTTACTTTTTTTTTTGATTGAATACATTTCTGCTGCAGCTGTTGTAATGCATGTGCATTTTCTCGCTGAATTTCCTCATGATCAAGTTCATCCTCTGCGTCATCTCGAGTAGCATTAGGATGCTCCACCTGAACATTACTAGAGTCTATTTGTTGGTATTTAGACTCTATCTCCACCACTTGAGTATTTGAAGTTTTTCCAACATCACCATCATCTGGCACCATATCTTTAGACAAAGCTACCATAGATCGTTCATCAAAGGTAACATCCCTGCTAATTACAAACTTAGAATCATTTACACTCCAAAGGCGATAACCTTGAACCCCTCTTGGATACCCCAAAAAGATTGCCTTCTTTGCTCTATCATCAAGCTTATTATCTTTGACATGATAATAGGCTGTGCATCCAAAGACTCTGAGTTTCTCGTAATCTGCATGTTCCCCTGACCACACCTTATAAGGTGTGTTTTTATCTAGAGAAGAATGTGGGGATCGATTCACTATGTAGCAAGCTGTAGCAACTGATTCTGCCCACCATTCTCTGCCTAACCCGGAATTAGAGCGCATACACCTTGCCTTCTCAAGTAGCGTACGATTCAGTCATTCGGAGACTTCATTCTATTGTGGTGTTTCTCTAACTGTCCAGTGTCTTGCAATGCCTTCTCGGTCACAGAACTCCTTGAAAGCCCCATCCGTGTACTCTCACAATAATGCACTCGCTATATAATTACTAAAGAGAAAAAAAAAGGAAAGAAAATGAATAATTGCTAAGGATATGTAAATTCCTTTAATTTTACTTTTTTTTTTGATTGAATACATTTTGATTTCACTCATTTATATAGTTTCCTAACTTCTATAAATAAAATAGTTTCCTATAAACGCTCTTTAACTCCACCAATTTCTCCAACTTCTCTCTTCCATCCTTTGTTTGCCTCCTTTGTTTTCTCTCTTCCGTTCTTTTATTCTCACATACAATCTAGCTTTTGCTTCTCGCTTAGATAGTGGTCGATTCCCTTCATTTATGTGGCTTGCTGCTGACATATATTTTTCATATTTCAACACACAACGAGTGTTATTACCAGCAGCTGGTAGCACCATAGCACACTTCACTGATCTGCTTAGATACTTCCATTTGCCACCATCTCATAGAATACCTTCAAGGAACCTTGCACCGTTTGTTCTTGGTCACAGTGCATCTGAGTTAGTTGAAGCAGGACTGGAGTTCCAAGTAAATAAATCAAGTCATGGCATACTTGACTTGGAATTTGAACATGGTATTCTTAAAATCCCACACGTTACAGTGCATGATAGGACTGAAGTTTGGTTGAGGAACATTGTGGCTTTGGAGCAGTGTCACTATCCTCGTCATCACTACATCACTGACTACGTTAACTTCCTTGCTCAACTTGTCAACACAAACAAGGATGCGGATGTCCTCATCAAAGCTCGAATAATTCATAGTGATATAAGTGGTAATGACACTTCAGTGGCTAAGTTATTCAGAGATGTTGATAAGAATAATATACTGATAAATTATAATGTCAATTGTGTCAAAATTTGTGATGATTTGAATGCTTTCTACAAACATCCCTGCCGCACTAAAATAGCGACTCTGAGACGCGATTATTTCACCACTCCATGGAAGACAGCAACTTCTATTGCTGGAATTGTATTGCTCCTTCTTACTGTTATTCAGACTGTATGTTCCATTCTCCAGCTTCATTCTTAAATAACTAGTATTAAGGCTACTACTATAGCCACCTGCATTCACAAAAGAGGCTACTTAAATTGGAGATTTGCTAGTTATTATATTATTGCAACACTCTATTACGGATTCTAATTTAATTTGTATTCTTTCATTAATTTGTTGTCATGAATGATATCATGACAATTATTGTAATATATGTGACTACTCTTTTGAGCTTTGTATTGATATTATTGTTGCATTATTCAATTTCGTAAATAATATATAATAATATTGATAATGAGATTTAGCTAGAAAGCAAAACACTACCAAAGTGATTAGATAGAAATAAATAAACATGCACTCATATAGGTAGGCGGTGGTAGAGAATAGAGATAGGAAAAATACATAGAGCAAGAAAGAGAGAAGGTCATTATATTTGCCTTATTTACTATGACTCACTAAATTTTTACGCCAAGAATTTTTTAGTTTTCATGTTATCATCAAAAAGAAAAAAAAAAAAGGAAAAAAAGAAGAAATCCATGTAATGAAATCATGCTAGCTAAAATGTCATTTATTTTTTCCAAACTTGTCAGGAAAAATTAAAAACCTTAGAGCAAAAATATGAAAAGATGATTATGAAATATAAAAAATATTAAAACATAGATATTACATCTAACTCAAAATTTTAAGATAAAAAATTAATAGTCTGTCATCTTATAAATTTTTCATTTTTTGTTATTTTCTTTAATATAGAACTAATTTCATACATACACTACTCCTCACACTTGCAACATTAACACGCAGTTTAGGAGTATTAGAGTATATGCGAAGAAAGTTAGTTATCACAATAAAAGTTAGTTAGATTTCTGGTATGTAAGTCTTGCATGACAGCATAGGATATATATACTTGTTATCAATTCACTACGTACTCTCTCATTCTCTTCTTGGTTCTCTTTCTCTCTTCTCTTCAACCTAATTTAATATTCCTATACTAACAATAAGTAAAGAAAAAACGTAGGTTAAAGGATTACTTGTACCTAACCAAACTATATTACATTAAGAAGTAACATATTCAAGTCTTTGCTTCCTTTGCATTCTTTTTTCCTTTTACAAATTATGTATATATAGTTGTTGGCTTCCTTCAATACTTAATCACTATCTTCAATCACTTTTGAAGGCTTTCTGATCTCTAGTACTATTCTTTTAATTTGCTTCCTTTCATTCATTTTTTATATGTTTCTCATTGAGCCATACCATATGATATATGTACACAGTAATAGTAATACATAGTTATATGTGCTTTTTTCCATAGAAGAATTGAATGATGTTTTATCACTTTTATATTACATCTATTTAAAAACTTTCTTTTAGGTATAAAAGGGAAGTCTTAGATTTTATCTTCTGATATGTTTATCAATATTTTTAATATAAAAAATACGTATATATTAGAATATATTTCTCTCATCTTTTACATATTTATTCAATATAATTCACTCCTCTATCAAATTCTAAAAAGTCAATAACTTTCAACAACAATAGTTGACTGACACACATAAATTAGCATATGAACATAGATTAATAGAAAGCATCTATAGACATAAACAAAGATAAATTATCCAAAAATAATGTAAATTCCTAATTTATTGAGTTATAATGTATTTATAATTTGCCACAATAAATTCACCTTTTAAAATTTACCGTGGTATTTTTTTATAATTTATCCCTATTGATGGATTATTTTTGAAGTTTTATTTAAAAAATACAATTCATTTCCGGATTTGATTTAAAAAAAATGAACTTGAACAAAAAATGAACTGGAACCCGGTACTCTCACACTTTTACTTCAATAAAAAAATGAACTTGAACAATCTTCACTGAAAAATTATTCTTGAACTACCAAAAATGTAATGGAATACCTTGAATAAAGAATTGGTACGTATGCAAAAACTATCAACATCAATAATGTCAATAACCAAATAGTGCACTTCACTGATTTGTGTAAATACTGCATTTTAAAACAACGATTGACCTTGTGAAAGAAAACATAAACACTTGTTCTTGGTCACAGTGCATCTGGTTACTTGAAGCAGGATTGAAGTTTCAAGTAGTAAATAAATCAAGTCCTATTGACATACTAGACTTTGAAATTTGAACATGGTGTTCTTACAATCCCGCATATTACTGTAGATGATTTCACTGAGATTTGGTTGAGGAACATTGTGGCTTTGGAACAGTGTCATTATCCTGATGAACACTACATCGCTGACTATGTTAACTTCCTCAAACAACTTGTCTACTCAAATAGGGATGCAGATGTCCTCATCAAAGCTGGAATAATTCAGAGTGATGTAAGTGGTAGTGATAAACATATTCTATTGGAAAATTATAATGTTAATTATCTCCAAATTTGTGATGATTTGAATGCTTACTACAAACATCCTTGCAACACTAAAATGGCAACCCTGAGACGCGATTATTTCCCCACTCCATGGAAGACAGCAGTTTCCATTGCTGGGATTATATTGCTCCTTCTTTCTGTTATTCAGACCGTATGTTCTATTCTCCAAGTTAAATAACTAGTAGCTACAAAAAAAAGGCAAGGGCAAGCTATTCATGAGTTTCTGAAGGTGGTTGATTCAATAATCTACTTAAATTTGAATTGTCTTAGTTATTATATTATTGCCAAGACTCCATGGCATATTTTAATTTTTTTGTCATTAATTTAATTAACATTGTATAACATATGTGACAACTCTTTTAATTTGAGCTTTGTAAATTGTAATTGATATATTATTGTTGTGTTCCATATCTATTCTTAATATATAAAAGTAGGTAGATAGGTTTATCCACATTATTTTTAAGTTATATCTCTTCTTCTACTAACACCATATCAACACCAACGCTTACTTGGTAAAATTTTAGAATCCACGACTCAAATCTTGTCAAATCAACTTTTATTTTCACATAAAAAAACACAAAAAACAACTAAAAAACACAATAAAAACCAACAAATTAACTTTTTCCAAATCAATCCTTATTTCTAAAACAACAAAAACACAAATTAACATTTACTCCAACAAAAAGCTCTCAAAACCAAAGAGCTTATTACCTTTCTCAAACCCTCACCCTCTTAGCACCTCTCTGTACCAAGATCCTATTTCCTCCATCCTCTTCCGGTCCCATCCTATTTTCTCCATCCTCTTTTGGTCCCATGAGCCATTGTTTTTTCCTCAAAACAAATTGTACATCGCGATGTCCATCTCCGGCGGAGCCGCATTGCATAAATTGCAGAAACCAAGGCAAACTCCATTCCTCCTCTTGCGGTTTCCCTGCCAGAGCTCGATTCTGGGTCTCAGACCAACGTCACCATTCGGCGCCGCCAACGTAGGAAATTTGTCTCAGGTATCTTCCTAAAGATTTTTAACTTTGCCGTTTACTCTTCTCATTGTTCAATATCATTTTCAATAGCCCTATTTATTTGTTATAAATAATAACATTTTAATTGTGAACTCATTGCAAGTAGCACAAGTTTATGTATTCCTCTTTTGTAAATCATAATAATAATAATTATAAAAAATTTCAATTACAAATATTCAAATTCTACAACTTATACATATTAAGACTCTTACTACTCTTCATTTCTTAATCTCTCATACTAATGGTAAAAAATTTCTTAAATTTAATATAACATTTTTATATGTTTTTCATTCTCATTCATTTATTTTTTTTAATTATTTACAAACAAAAAAACCGCAAGAAAAGACAAAGTGTAGCCATTAATGCAAATCGAAAAAAAAAGGAGTTTTGTATAACTCTAATATAAATAACCTGTTCTTTAAAATATTTTTAATATAACATTTATTAAAATATACTATATAGTATAAATAATCTACCTCTCCGCATTGCGCGAGTCTCACTCTAGTTGTCAATAATCTATTATATATCTCTAATTTTAAGGCCAAAATGTGTCACATATCATTCTTTCATTGCAATTGAAATTAAATTTTTCTCTTTAAAATTAAAGAACTCTCCCCTCTTCTCTCTTGAATTCCTTTCTCTATCTCTCTCATTTCTTCACTCACTCTATCTCTCTTATATATCATTATCAATGACTAATTACGAATTTGACAATCAAAATATACAACATAACATTCTCTAATTTATTTAAATTAAATTAAAATTGAAATTGAAATATAGCTATATTATATATTATATTTATATATTACTAACTAATTTAATAACTAAAATGTGTCACATGACACTCTCTTATTAAAATTTAGAGAAAATATTTTTCTCTAAAATTAGTAAACATCCTTCTTATATTTTCAGATATAAAAATATACATGTTAAATTCTTTTAGACAACAAATGTTAAAATTAAGTAAAAAAATTAAACTATTTCATTTGAAAATAATAACTAAAAAACTTATTATTTAATTTTGTTTAAGAATTTAGCCGACGGGAACTTTTGTCGCTTACGATCATTTTATAAAAATAGTTTAATGCTATAAATTTTTTGTGTCATAATCTATAATACCAGGATCGACGTAATTTTAAAAGATTTATATTCCCGTAATATTATTATGGGTAAAAATACTAATATATAATAATATTAAGAAGATTTAGCTAGAAAAGAAAAAAAAACTCTAGCAAAGTGATTAGAGAAACAAATAAACATGCACTCATATATAGAGTAAAACAAGAAAAAGAGAAATGGTCATTATATAACAAAAAAGAAAAATTCCATGAGACCAAATCATGCTAAAATTTCATTTATTTTTTCTCAAATTAAACATATCGGAATAAATTAATAATTTAATTAATTTCTTCGGCCTTTCAAATTTTAAACTGAATTTTTCTGAAGTCGTAAAACTCAAATAAGTACTTAGTAACAGAGTTCTTCAGCTTCAACAGTTTCTTGGTTAGTAAGAAACGAGAGATTTTTAATAATTTTAAATAGATTTATTAGTCTTTATCTTTAAAAATCATTGTCACGTAACATTTACACTTAACACGTTAGTCGATTATTATTTCGTAACCGGTTTGAGAAGATAATTTGACCAATAATTTTAATGGATATAAATTAAATGGATATAGTATTTTAGAATAATTGGAGCCTTAATCTAACACTTGAGATTAAATATTTTATTTCATTTTGTTAAATGGCGTGCAGGGTAAAAGACTTCACTAATTTTTTTTTTTTTTTAACCAAAGATAGGAGACTCGAACTCGCGACCTCTTAATTGAGTATGAGGAGACTTATGCCATTTGAACTATTACTCATTGGCAAAAGACTTCACTAATTATCGTTAGATATACACACTATTTAATTTAACCCTTATATACACTCTACTTCTTTATTTATTCTCTCTCTATCTTTTGTGTAAAACTATTTGGTGAAATTGTGTGTTTACTCTCACAATAGTGCGTTTTTACTTCCATCCCAAAATGAGTTCCAACAATCTTCATGCAAATTTATCCGATCCTTGGACCACCAAAATGCAAGGGAATAGCTTGAATAAACAACTGGTACCTAAACAAAAATTAAATTAAAGAACTAATTCTTTACTTCAATTCTATATATGGTATGTAGTACAGTATTCTCTTTTTCATGCCAGCCACACGTTTTATTTATTTATTTATTCATTTTTGTCATTTCTATATATTTACCATAGTTTCCTTCACTCTTCCTTAGCTAATTCAATATCTTCACCAATCATTTTAAAGTACCATATTTTCATCATCCACATTGAATTGCACATATATCATTATCGCGCACTCCTTTGTATATTTCAACATACCAGGTAAACAATATGATGGAAATACTTGTTTTTCTCTAATTTGATATCTAATATCTAATAGCTAGTTAGCCTCCCACGTTCTACATTGACTTGTTTTTAAATAGTTCTCCAATATATTCTTCGATTATTTTTCAATATGATATTTAGACAAAAATTTTCATTTAAATTAATAATTTGATGCTTTTAATAAGAATATTATTTAGACAATAAATTTTATTATAAATTTTGACATAATTAATTAATAATCCAAAATCCAAATTTTGACATTCTTAATTGAATTATGAAATTGGTAAATAACAATTTAGTCAAATCTATCAAATTATTTAATAACTTTTAATTATCAACTTAATTAGAACGGATGAATTTCTACTATATTTATTTGATAGTAAAAATACTTTCTTGGAAGAAGAAAGTATCGGCGTATTAGAGCCTTGAAGTTTAGGAAGAGGAGAAGATTCAATGGTGGTCGCATGAGTAGCAGAAGTACAATTAGAAGTTTAGAACAAGTGTTCGAGAAGAAAAAGTAGAGAACACCAATTGGCCTTTTTTATTTTTAAATACTCTAAAGTCTAAATTCTATATTCTTAATTACGGAAGGTTTGTGCTTTTTTCTTTTAAATTTTATTATTATTATTATTATTATTATTATTATTATTATTATTAAAAAGAAAAAGCTGAAATCTTGGTAAGAATATTAAACTAACTTCTTAATCTTTAGAAGAACTTAAACGATAATAAATATAAGACTTAAATTATATTCCACTCAACTACATTTAACAAAGAGGATACATGCATGAATTTATTTATATTAATAAGAAAAAGGAAGCTTTTATAAATTAGGCAATATAGAACTTTTAAGAAGAATAAAGTTTGCTGCACTAAACAATAATTTATTTTAATATATATATTTTATATTAACAGTTAATTTTAGTGTTTAAATTTAATATTCTCCTAGTATGGTTAGATTTTATATAGGATGAAACGTGATATGCATGTTTCAATCATTAATTCTTTGTCACTAAAAATATTTTGTCCATTAGCTATTAATGAAATAATAAATGATTGTCTAGGTTAGGTATGGGTATAGGAGCAAGTTTAAAGTTGATGGTTCTGATTGTGTGAGCTCACTTGTTGCAATACACAACACAAACGCAGAACACAAAGGAATACGATAACAGGGTAACATAAAATATTAAAAATAAGAGACAAAAAAATAAAACATAAAAATTAATATTTTATATTTTATTTATAAATTTTGAAAAAAAATAATAAAAAAATAATTATAAAAATTACAAAAAATAATAAATTATATCTTTTATTATTATTTTTTATATTTTTTTATTAAAATAAACACAAAATATATTAAGTTAATATTTTTTGACACAATATTTTTATTTATATATGCCTCATCTTCTGAACACACTTTTATATTTTAATGTTCCTACCTATAACCAAAACGCAGGCCAAAAGATAATAATAAAGCAATTCAAAGCTTCTATAACTTGTGAGTGAAATTTCTACTATGATATAATAATTAAGGATAATATACTTAAAAAATAATAAAATTCTAATGACGAGTAATATGTACT
>NC_029791.2:3134125-3135981 GCF_000816755.2 Arachis ipaensis | reverse complement strand
AGTTCCGATGCAAATTATTTTTTAATAATAAAATTATTATAATTAAAATTTTATCCTTTTATCATGTAGAGATAATAGAAAAATAGTAGAAAACTAACACTTTTAGTAAAATAAAATAGAAGATTAATTAGTATTAATTTAAATACAAGACAAAAAAATAAAAAAAAAATATTAGTCACTTGATATTTTTCGAATTCTAACAGGTATATAATGCCAATATTTCCTCAAAAGATCAAAGGGAAATTACGTTGGACAATGTGCCTGGTCAGTTGGGGACGAGAGTTCGAACTTTGAACTTTAGAACCAAGAATTCACTTTGACATGTTCTTTTCAATCCACTCCTGTATTAAATTATAGATTTCTGGAGAGTCAATAATTTGTAGGGAAGTATCCTATATATAATTCAATTTGACTTCGGTTTTCGTTTTTATTAAAAGAAGAAAAATACAAAAAAATATATATATATATTTTCATTCTTGATTTAGCCCCTCTCACTTTTAGTTATTACTTGACCACATGGTTAGCGAACCAGGCAGCTATTGACCTCCTTAGACGTTAGTTATGGCCAAGACATGTGGGACCCACTTTTAATTCCTAGCCCAATTGCCAGAACGGAGACACAACAGTATATATAGTAACCTTCAAAACATTAATTGGTGGGATAGAATTCACCTAAATATTAATTCAATTCAACAATGTTAGGTAACCAAAAAATAATACGCTTTCATTACTCAGTATTAATTAACGATATTTTGTATAGCTTGGGTCAACTCATGAATTCAAGTCGTCCCATTGATTGCAAAGGATCCTTCCTTTTGCTTTTAGTATTTGCTTATATAAACCAATACTTTCAGTGCCAAGCTTCCATCCAATACTTCCCATTGAAAGAAAGAATTTGGTATAGACACTAAGCAAATTCAGGCACACTATCTTTCACTTTCTGGTGGCCCAAATTATAGAAGGATCATCACAGTGTGAGGCTGCAGCATCTTGCTGTGAGTAAAATTGCACATATCACTTTCTTACTAAGTTCTATACTACTACTGTTCATGTCTAATATTTACTTATTTATTTATTTATTATTGAAGCAATGGTTGTGCTGTTAAATCTACTGTCTTAGCAATATGTTCTTTTTAACCTTTCTTATAGTTAATTACCATCTTAATATTATTAGTGAAAAGTAAGATTTTGGGTGACGAGAAGCACAGGGAAACAACGTTTTTTTTGTAACAATCTAAAAACAATAGGTTAAAAAAATTAATTTTAATTTTAAAAATTAAATTTTGAATTAATTAGATATAATTCTTATTTTAAATTTAACTTTCAAAACTTAATAAGGCTAGACACTATAATACGTGATAATATTTAAGTATGTCTAAATATATCTAAAAGATAATTTTTGTTCTTTGTATATGACATACACTTGATGATATTTAACTTTATAATCTAATGCATATAATGCTGAATATGTGCAAATAAAATTTCCAAAAGTTGAATGGCTATATACAAATATCCATGCAACGCTCAGCCTATAAGTTAGATGTTATATATAAAGATAAGGGAAAGTACGAGGAGCTAATGAAATATTTATACAATGTGTACAATGGAGGTTTATGGAATATTAGAGATATAATTATTAGTGTTATCTTTTCCTATCAGCTGAAGCTTTTGGGATGAGTGGTATCATAACATAGTATTAGAGCGCTAGATCCAAAAGATCAAGAGTTTGATTTTTGGTGAACCCCAAAATTAATTTAATTTTTCGAAAAGATGTTTATTATCCTTAGTACAAAGATAACATTCTATTTGATATAACATATTGAGAAGCTTTTAAATATACTAAATTACTAATACAC
>NC_029791.2:3125153-3134056 GCF_000816755.2 Arachis ipaensis | reverse complement strand
AAAAAAAAAATTTTTTAAAAGTTATAAGTCAAAGGAAATATACATTTCACAAAAAGATACTAGCATGTTGTGTTGGTCAAAGCGTGTGGCCAAGCACTAACACAAATAACAAATAATTTTAAGCCCAGAGAAAGAAGAAAAAGAAACAAGGAGTGGCTGGCCAATTACCAACACAAATAACAAATAGTTTTCAGCGCAGAGAGAGAAGAAGAAGAAGCAACAACAGCAGAAGAAGCAGAGACAGGAACAATTTAGAGTATATTTATTTATTTATTAATTATAGTATATTATAAGCATTAATCATGTACCTGCGGCATACATCTATGTAAATATGGTAAGAAGGCTAGCCAAATTTGTCCATATATAACTTATGGACAAATGATTCATGCATGGCTTTCATGAATTATTATCATTTCTAACATTTCTGATGGTTCTCATGCACGTGAATAGATATATGGAGAATGATGATGTAGCTATTGAGGTTGAAGAAATGCTGAAGAAGGCACAACGTTTATTTGCAACCAAAAGCTGCTGCATCTACAGGGTGCCCCATATAATCCGGCAATTAAACGAAGATGCATACACCCCAACGGTTGTTTCTATTGGTCCTCTTCATCACTGGAATTCCAGGCTGATATCCATGGAAGGCCACAAACAGGTTTATTGTCAATATTTCATTATTGAAAGATCGGAGGCAAGTTTGTCCGAGTTGGTGAATTGTGTGAGACAGATGGAACCACAAATCCGTGCATGTTACTCGGAGAAGATCGAGCTCACAGTAGATGAATTGGTGAAGGTGATATTCATAGACTGCTGTTTTGAATCGAGTTTTTCCATAGATGTAAAGAGGGGACGGCAGAGGATGATGTTATCGCTTCAAAACCGTGGATGGCTTCTCGAGTAGGACATGATTTGTTATTACTTGAAAATCAGATTCCTTTGTTTGTTTTCGAGAAGATATACAATCTAGCTTTTCCTCCTCTCTTAGATGCTGGTGGTGAATTTCCTTCATTTATATTGCTTGCTGCTCATGCGTTTTCATGTTACAACAAACAAGGACTGTCATCACCGGCTGCTAGCAGTGTAGCACACTTCACTGATCTGCTCAGATACTTCTACTTGCCACCATCTCATACAACACGTCATTTAAGAAAACCTGAAGCGTTAGTTCTTGGTCACAGTGCATCTGAATTAGTTGAAGCAGGAGTCAAGTTCCAAGTAACAAATAAATCAAGTCATGGCTGCATACTAGACTTGGAATTGGAGCATGGTACTCTTAAAATTCCACATATTAAAGCGGATGATGCGACTGAAATTTTCTTGAGGAACATTGTGGCTTTGGAGCAGTGTCACTATCCTCATGACCACTACATCCTTGATTATGTTATATTCCTTGGTCACCTGATGAAAACAAACAAGGATGCTGGTGTCCTAATCAAAGCTGGAATAATCGGTTGCATATTTGGTGGTGATTATGAAAGTAAAGTGGCTAACCTATTCGGTGGTGTTGGGAAGAATACTGTGGTGTCAACGACTAGTGCTTGTTATCTCAAGTTTTTTAATGATTTGGATGACTACTGTATTCATCCATGGCACAGTCTAATGGCAACTCTGAGGCGCGATTATTTCACCTCTCCATGGAAGACAGCAGCTTCCTTTGGTGGAATTGTGCTGCTAATTCTCACTGTTATTCAAACCGTATGTTCTCTTCGCCAAGTTTAATGGTAGTAGGTTTGAGGTTTATGTGTTTAAATAATGTAGACATTCACAATTCACTAAGAAGGTGTGGATTACTGCAAGTGCTGCTAATAATATAGTGGTATAGTTGCTTCAATGTTATGTTCTTTGTATGTGACTACTATTTTGAACTTTTGAATTGATATTGTTTCTTCCATTCTTCTAATTGGATTTCATTTTGTCAACATATAACCAGTTTCAGTATTATTGCTAATGGTGAATATTAATATGTCCAAATTAAAGTTGCAATAATAAGTTGACTGCCATGCAAGACTGCTAATTGGTGATAATTTAGACACAAAAGTCTTTTGGTTATGGAAATTGAAATATACACACAAAATTATTTTATTTTTAGAGATAGAAAATTTATTCTATAATTTCACTACTGCAAAAGAAAATTGGAGACAAATTTAAGAATAACTTACATTAAGAATTGGTAACTAGCTAAACTATATTCAATTCTTTCCTTCAATTCGTTATATGAAGTTATCAATTTTCTTCAATAATAACGATCTGCAACCATCATCCAAATTGATGAGTCCCACCACTTCTTTTCAGTTTTCAAGAAGAAGATGGTAAAAGCAGAACGTGACCAAGATGCTTAGCATGGAAAACTGCTTAGCATGGAACCACAAGAAGGTATTGTTAGACATAGAAGCTAAGATAGATATATATTTAGAATATAATATTCTACACGTATTACTTTTTATAATCATTATAACTAGATTTTATCCTTTAGCCAAATAGATAATAGGAGAGGTGGGTTCTTGGTTCTCACATTCAGATTACAATGATACATAAAATACATAGAACCCCCCAAAAAAAAAGAAAAAAAAAAAAAGAATCCATGTATAAATTTCTCTCTCTCCCTCTAAGATAAAGATTTAAATGAATACTTACCATTTTTTAGTAAGAAAAATTGTAAGTATTAATTTGAATATAAGATAAAAGAATCAAGCCTCACATTTTCTAAAATAGAAATTCTAATAACTGTTATAAGTCCAAGATAATCCTTATCTCAAACTATAACAAGATGTATTTTAGTGTTGTTGCATGAGACAAGATTTTGCTATATTGTATTCATTCTAACGAAAATTTGTAACCTTTATTGACTCGGGTCAACTCATGAAGTCAAGCTATTCTTATTCAATACAAAAATGTTATTTGTATACTAAAATTAGTTACTAACATCAGTTACTAATATATTTATGTATAAATATATATGTAGATTAATTTATTTTTAATATATATTTGTATTTAAATATAAATTTTATATTAGTGGCTAACTTTGATGGCTTATTTTAGTATACAACGTAGCATAATCCAATTGAATATTACATAGGATGCTTCCTCTTCAATAATTGGAAGGGCCTGTTGCTTTTGATCTTACTTTTACTTTCCTTTTTTATTATGCAAGGTTTTGGTATAAGCACTAAGCAAATTTCAGCCACACTATCTTTCACTTCCTGGTAGTATCTAGAAATTATTATCGAGGGATCATCACATTTTGAGGCTGCAACATCTTACTGTGAGTTAAATTCCACATATCTCATTCTTACTTAGCCCTATATTCTTCATGTCTAATATTTATTTATTATTGCAACAATGATTGTGCTATGAAATCTACTCTCTTAGCAATATTTTTTTTTTTTAATCTTTCATATTAGTGAAAACTGAAAAGTAAGATCTACTATGATGAGGTTGGTATTTAAGAATTTGATTATATTAATACGGAGTTAATAATTCGAGTGACAGTGGAATGTTTACAGTTCAAGAAATTAGAAAAAACCTCGTGTGTACGTGTTACGTTCTCTGAAAATACAGATTATACCTTCTTTTTTAGTTTTTCTTTTTGAACATAGAAATTGAACTTGAATAAGTGAAAGATAAAAGGTTCATGCATGGCTTTCATCAAGTATTATCATTTCTAACCTTACTTTCTTTCTGATTATTCTCATGAAGATGAATAGATATATGGAGAATCATGTAGCTAAAGAGCTGGAAGCAATGCTGAAGAAGGCACAACCTTTGTTTACAACCAAAAGCTGCTGCATCTACAAGGTGCCCCATCATATCCGCCGGTCAAACGAAGATGCATACACTCCAGGGCTTGTTTCAATCGGTCCTCTTCATCACGGGAATTCCAGGCTGGTAACCATGGAATCCCACAAACAGGTTTACTGCCAACACTTCATTCAGAGATCAGAGGCAAGTTTAAGCGACTTGGTGAGTTGCGTGCAACAGTTGGAACCACTGATCCGTGCATGTTATTCTGAGAAGATCAATCTAATTATGACTGCATAATTGACTTGGAATTTGAACATGGTGTTCTTAAAATTCCACACATTTTAGTGCATGATATGACTGAAGTTAGGTTGAGGAATATTGTAGCTTTGGAGCAGTGTCATTATCCTTGTCATCACTACCTCACTGACTACGTTGACTTCCTTGCTCAACTTGTCAACTCAAACAAGGATGTGGATGTCCTCATAAATGCTGGAATAATTGAGAGTACCATAAGTGTTAATGACAGTTCGGTGAATAAGATATTCAGTGATGTTGGGAAAAATATTCTAATGGAAAATTATAATGCTAATTATCTCCAAATTTGTCATGGTTTGAATGCTTACTACAAGCATCCTTGGCACACTAAAATGGCAACTCTGAGACGCGATTATTTCACCACTCCATGGAAGACAGCGACTTTCATTGCTGGAATTGCATTGCTCCTTCTTATTCTTAATCAGACAGTATGTTCTTGATACAGGAGTATGTATCTTTATGTTTGTGTCATTAATTAAAGTAGTCTAGTTTGAGTTAGTCTCACGCCGCTCGAGTCATGAAAATTTTTCCTCCCCTAATAGTATAAATATGCGTATGTGGGTTCTTGACTATTTTCACCATAATGGGGTTGTTAACCTCACTAAGATTGGTGGCCCAAGCGACGTCCCGGCGTCAGTTCTATTCTCCAAGTTTAATTAATAAAAGAAATATCATGGTGATGAGTTCTGTACTATTATTAGTAGTAAACCTTATATCCTAAATTCTAAATAGATAGTAAAATAAAATGTTTACTTTGGCTTGTGTGGCTCTCATTCAAGTTGCTACAAGTACAACAATATACTTCTCTTTTAAAATATCTATAAAAAAAAAAAACATAGAAAAAAAAAACATGAAATTTTAAATTAAACTCTTCAAAATTTTAAAGAATTTGAGCCTGAAGAAGTGACTTCAACATTCCACATATGTGTGTTCCAAAAAGAAAAAATCAATTGGAGAAGATAAGTTTTACAAATGAAATGGTGATGAGAAAATAAAATAAAATCTATTTTAGTATTGTTGCATGAGACAAGCGTTTGCTATGTTCATTACTAAATTTTGTAAAGTTTGGTGATTTGGGTCAACTCATGAAGTCAAGTCAATCGATTGATTATTACAAAGGATGCTTCCTCTTCAATAATTGAAAGAGTCTTTTGCTTTTGATCTTACTTTTATGAACCAAAAGCGCGTACTGATTGATTAGTTTACTTTCCAGTTTCCAATGCCTAATCTCCACCCAGTATGCATGGTTTTGGTTTAATCACTAAGCAAATCCATCCACACAATCTTTCACTTTCTGGTGGCCAGATTTATTGAGGGATCATCACACTTTGAGTCCTGCAGAATCTTAATTACCGTGAGTTTAAATTCCACATGTCTCTATATTCTTCATGTCTAATATTTGTTTATTTTTTTTGTTGAAGCAATGATTATGCTGTGAACTCTACTGTCTTAGCATTTTATTTTGTTTTTTTTTTAATTCCACATAGTTACCAACTCAATAGTAATGGAAAAGTAAGATCTATGGTGATGAAGTTGGTATTTAAGAATTTGATTAATATGGAATCTGATAAATTTTAAAGATGATGAGGAAATCATTGGTGGAAATAGCTTTCATAATACTGTTAATTTGAGGTGTAATTATTGCAAAACTGCTAATAAGTACTCTCGTTCGTGATAATTTAGACACAATTCTTTTGGTTATGGAAATTGAAATGGAGAGCCACAAAATTGGATAGGACTTTGTGACTGGGTTAATCGGTAATAAGTAATCCGATAACTCAGTCGGCTAACCAATTCAATTATGATATAATTATGATTATATTTGTCGAAAATAAATAACAACAATAAAATTTTATTCAAATAGGATGGAGTTAATTACATAGATTAGATAATGTCATTGAGTCATATTTTACATATTATTTATAATAAAACTATTTATACATAGATCTCTTTTGATTTTATCTTGTGTATAGTCTTTTTGAATTTTCCTTTATTTTTTGCTATCTATCTATTCATCTTATGTCATTCACCCTTCTAATTGGATACTCCAGTGATCTTCTTTCTACATATTCAAATTATTTGTTAAAAGATTCTACAATCTTTTCAATAATAAGTACAACTCCAATTTTTTTTCATATATTCGTATTCCTTATTTTATTACTTAAATCACTTTATTTTTTTTGGGATGTTTTCCCTTTCACTTCTGTGTTAGTATTTTAATTTTCCCTCTTATGCAAAATTTACATTTTATATATTGCATTTTACTACGACTTGTATAAAAATTATACATACACCTCCAAAACTTTTTTCCACAAATCTAACTTCTTGTTTATTGTTTCTTTTGATTCTCACATAAAAACGATGTCATCTACAAAAAATATACACTATAGTATGAGTTCTTGGATATGTTCAGCAAACACTTCTAAACTCAATATAAAAATATACGAATTTAGTGCTAATCCTAGGTGCTTTCTTATCCCAGTAAAAAAAATCCTCTATTTCACTGCCTTTAAATTTTCAAACTAATTGTCACAAATTTCTTTTTCACACTTGTCCAACATATATATGTCACAAGCGCGTTTACGTTCTCTGAGAATACAGATTATACCTTTTTTTTTCCTTTCTGAACATACAAATTGAACTTGAATAAGTTAAAGATATAGCTAGCTAATTTTGTCCATAACTTGTAGACAAAAGGTTACCTATATGTATAATAATGCATGCACAAATTTTTAATTTTATGTATTTGTATTCAAGTTCTGTATACTAATTTATTATTTATATATGTATGTTGTGTTGGTTAAGTATTGGTCAAAATTTGTCAGATTTGTAAACAGAATGTATACCTTTTCTGACAATACCGATTATCTTTCTTTCAATCTGGTGGTTATATTATTATCATGCATGCAAACGTGAATAGATATATGGAGAATGATGTAGCTAAAGAGGTTGAAGCAATGCTGGAGAAGGCACAACCTTTGTTTACAACCAAAAGCTGCTGCATCTACAAAGTGCCCCATCAAATCCGCCAATCAAGCGAAGATGCATACACCCCGGTGCTTGTTTCAATTGGCCCTCTGCATCACGGAAATTCTAGACTGGTAACCATGGAAGGGCACAAACAGTTTTATTGTCAACATTTCATTCAAAGATCGGAGGCAAGTTTGACCGATTTGGTGAGTTGCGTGCAACAATTGGAACCACAAATTCGTGCATGTTACTCGGAGAAAATCGAACTCACAGTAGATGAATTGGTGAAGGTGATATTCATAGACTGTTGCTTCGTAATTGATCTTTTTTTCAGAGATTATGAGCGGACAACAGAGGATGATGTTATCTTCTCAAAAGATTGGGTTTGGAATCGGGTAAGCGATGATTTGATATTACTTGAAAATCAGGTTCCTTTGTTTGTTGTTGAGAAAATATACAATCTAGCTTTTGCTTCTCGCTTACATGGTGGTGGATTCCCTTCATTTATGCGGCTTGCTATTAGTTATTTTTCATATTTCAATAAACAAGGAGTGTTAGCACCGACTAGTAACAGTATAGCACACTTCACTGATCTGATTAGATACTTCATCTTGCCACCATCTCATAAAAGACCTTTAAGGAACGATGGACCCTTAGTCCTTGGTCACAGTGCATTTGAGTTAGTTGAAGCAGGACTGAAGTTCCAAGTAAATAAATCAAGTCATGGCTGCATACTTGACTTGGAATTTGAGCATGGTATCCTTAAAATTCCACACATTATAGTAGATGATTTCACTGAAGTTTGGTTGAGGAACATTGTGGCTTTGGAACAGTGTCACTATCCTCGACATCACTACATCTCTGACTACGTTTCCTTCCTTGCTCAACTTGTCAACACAAACAAGGATGCGGATGTCCTCATCAAAGCTCGAATAATTCAGAGCAATGTAAGTGGTCATGACACTTCAGTAGCTAAGCTATTCAGAGATGTTGATAAGAATATTATAGTGGTAAATCATAATGCCAATTATCTCCAAATTTGCAATGACTTGAATGCTTTTTACGAACATCCCTGCCGCACTAAAATAACAACTCTGAGACGCGATTATTTCACCACTCCATGGAAGACAGCAGCTTCCATTGCTGGAATTGTATTGCTCCTTCTTACTGTTATTCAGACTGTATGTTCCATTCTCCAGCTAATTCATTCTTAAATAATTAGTGCTAAGGCTACTACTATAGCCACATGCATTCACAAAAGAGACTACTTAAATTGGAGATTTGCTAGTTATTATATTATTGCCAGCACTCTATTACAGATTCTAATTTGTATTCTTTCATTAATTTAATTAAGATTACATATTGTGTATCTGACACTATCCTAGTCTTTTTTTTGAGCTTCTTAATGAATATTATTATTATCAATCCTGCTAAGTTAGCAATAGTATTTCTACCAACTTCTGTCAACTCTTGTTTATAATTGTGTTTAATGGAAGTATCTTTATAGATGTGTCTAATACAAATATATTTTTTTATAACTGTGTCTAATGGAAATGTCTTTATATATATATTTTCTGGATATGTCTCCTTATACATGTGTTTAAAATATAATAATTAATTATTGTTGGCAATAAGTTGAAAGTTGGCAGATAGTATATTGGTATCTTATAATTTTCCTATTATTATTGCATTGCCTTTATTTTGTCAATAATATATAATACACAAATGTTATTCGTACACTTAAATTACTTACTAAAATCAGTAATAAATGTATTTGTATATAAATATATATGTAATTTAATTTATTTTTAATATGTATTTATATTTCAACATGTATTTTATACCAATAATTAATTTTAATAGCGCCAATAAAT
>NC_029791.2:3112450-3122929 GCF_000816755.2 Arachis ipaensis | reverse complement strand
TTTCGACTTTTTTTTTGTATTAGAAGAAGAAAACTACAAAAAATGCTGATTTTTTTTTATACAAAAGAAATATTGGTGTTTTTTTTAGGAAATAGGATTATTTTGTGTAACTATAGAAAGATGGATTTTGTAGATAAAAGATCAACACGTGAAGGTTTAGTGTAACATATGAGAGCATGTTGGACACGTAGTAGTATATTGACCAATATATGAAGCGTGTTAAATGAATTCTACAATACTGTGTAATATACTTCAAATATCAATATTTAAGCAAAATACCATTTCTATTTTCATATTAAAAATAATTTCTGTAATATTTTCATTCTTGATTTAGCCCCTCTCACTTTTAGTTATTACTTGACCACATGGTTAGCGAATCAGGCAGCTATTCACCTCGTTAGACGTTAGTTATGGCCAAGACATGTGGGACCCACTTTTAATTCCTAGCCCAATTGCCAGAACGGAGACACAACAGTATATATAGTAACCTTCAAAACATTAATTGGTGGGATAGAATTCACCTAAATATTAATTCAATTCAACAATGTTAGGTAACCAAAAAATAATACGCTTTCATTACTCAGTATTAATTAACGATATTTTGTATAGCTTGGGTCAACTCATGATTTCAAGTCGTCCCATTGATTGCAAAGGATCCTTCCTTTTGCTTTTAGTATTTGCTTATATAAACCAATACTTTCAGTGCCAAGCTTCCATCCAATACTTCCTATTGAAAGAAAGAATTTGGTATAGCCACTAAGCAAATTCAGGCACACTATCTTTCACTTTCTGGTGGCCAAAATTATAGAAGGATCATCACCGTGTGAGGCTGCAGCATCTTGCTGTGAGTAAAATTGCACATCTTACTTTCTTACTAAGTTCTATACTACTGTTCATGTCTAATATTTATTTATTTATTTATTATTGAAGCAATGGTTGTGCTGTTAAATCTACTGTCTTAGCAATATGTTCTTTTTTAACCTTTCATAGAGTTATCATCTTAATATTAGTGAAAAGTAAGATTCGGGGTGACGAGAAGTATAGGAAAACAACCATTTTTTTTAACAATCTAAAAAATAAGTTAAAAAAAAAAAGGTTAATTTTAATTTTAAAAATTAAATTTTAAATTAATTAGATAAAGCAATACACTACCAAAGTGATTAGAGAGAAATAAATAAACATGCACTCATCATATAGGTAGGGACCGTAGGGTGGTAGAGATAGGAAAAATACATAGAGCAAGAAAAAGAGAAGGTCATTATATTTGCTTTATTTACTACGAGTTACTAAATTTTTGCGCTAAGAATTTTCAAATTTTCATGTTATCATCAAAAAGGAAAAAAAAAGAAGAAAGAAGAAATCCATGAAATGAAATCATGCTAGCTAAAACCTTAAAAAACTTAGAGCAAAAATATGAAATGATGATTATGAAATATAAAAAATATTATAGTATATGTGAAGAAAGTTAGTTATCACAGTAGGAGTTAATTAGTTATCCATGTTAAGAAAGGTAGTTATCAAGATTTATGGTATGTAAGTCTTGCATGACAAGCATAGGATACATATACTTGTAGAATGCAGAGCATAATGCACAGAGAACTCATTTCAATTCACTACTCTCTCATTCTCTTTCTCTCTTCTCTTCAACCTTATTCAACATTCCTATACTAACAATAACCGTTATAGGAATAAAGTAAAGAAAAAACGTAGGTTAAAGAATTAGAACCTGTACTTAACCAAACTATATTACATTAATAAGGAACACATTCAATTCTTTTCTTTGTTTGCATTCTTTTTTCCTTTTACAAATTATGTATATATAGATGCATGTTAGCTTCCTTCAATACTTAATCACTATCTTCAATCACTTTTGAAGGCTTTCAGATCTCTAGTACTATTCTTTTGCTTCCTTTCATTCATTTTTTATGTTTCTCATTGATCTTATACCATATGATATATGTATACAGAAATAGTAATAGGTTATGTTAGGTAATCAATGACTTTTTTGAACAATATGAACAATGGGCTCTAAAATTGACCAAATTCAAGTAACACACATTACACACCAAATTACTCACCTAAATTTTAGTGTTAGAATAACCATCTGCACACCTAGTAAATTGAACATCCGATATATCCATTGTTTACATTGTTTAATATTTTCATTGTTTATCTATACTTTTTCAATAATAATACATAGTTATATGTGCTTTTTTACATAGAAGAATTGAATGATGTTTTATCACTTTTTTTTTTATTTATACATCTATTTAAAAACTTTCTTTTAGGTATAAAGGAAAGTCTTAGATTTTATCTTCTCTTATTTTTTTATCACTTTTAGGTATATTAATGTGTTGAGGAACCCTATAATTCTTAATCTTCATTGCAAGCAGAAATTTATCCTTGGACCGCCAAAATGCAAGGGAATAATAGCTTGAATAAACAATAATTGATGAGTAAATTAAACAAAAACTAAATTAAAGAACAAATTCTTTACTTCTATATGGTAGTATTTTTTTTTCCGTACCAGCCTCACATTTTCTTCTCTGTCATTTCTATATATTTATCAGTTTCCTTCACTCCTTCCTTGACTAATTCAATATCTTCATCAATCATTTTAAAGTATCATATTTTTATCATCCCCATTGAATTGAGCATTAATATCACTATCGCTCCCTTGTATCTTTTAACATACCAGGTATAATTAAACAATAGTACGATTGGAACACATGTTCTTTTTCTCCTAAATCTAATATCTAATAATAATTAGTAGGGCTGCTAAAGTAGGTTACCTATATAAAGTATAATGCATGCACAAATTTTTAATTTTATGTATTTGTATTCAAGTTTTGTATACTAATTTGTTATGGAAAAGTATAAGTAACCAACAATATTTTTGAACAATGTGAATTAATATTTTTAGTCAAAATTTATCAGATTTGTAAACAGAATGTATACCTTTTCTGACAATACCGATTATACCTCTTTTTCCTTCTGATCATAGAAATTGAACTATGATAACTGTTAAAGATTGAGATAGCCAATTATGTCCATAATTAACTTGTAGACAAAGGGTTGGCTTTTATCAATCATTATCGGTTCTTACCTTTCTTTCAATCTGGTGGTTATATTATCATGCATGCATGTGGATAGATATATGGAGAATGATGTAGCTATAGAGCTTGAAGCAATGCTGGAGAAGGCACAACCTTTGTTTACAACCGAAAGTTGCTGCATCTACAAGGTTCCCAGTCTACTCCGCCAATCAAACGAAGATGCATACACCCCGGTGCTTGTTTCAATTGGCCCTCTGCATCACGGGAATTCCAGACTGGTAACTATGGAAGGGCACAAACAGTTTTTTTGTCAACATTTCATTAAAAGATCGGAGGCAAGTTTGACCGATTTGGTGAGTTGCGTGAAACAATTGGAACCACAAATTCGTGCATGTTACTCGGAGAAAATCGAGCTCACAGTAGATGAATTGGTGAAGGTGATATTCATAGACTGTTGTTTCGTAATTGATCTTTTCCTCATAGATGAGTGGGTAATAAATGATGATGTCATCCATTCAAAATCGTGGATGAGTAATCTGGTAATGCAAGATTTGACATTACTTGAGAATCAGATTCCTTTTTTTGTCTTTGAGAAGATATACAATCTAGCTTTTGCTTCTCCCGTTAATGTTGGTGTACCCCCTTCATTTATGAGGCTTGCTTTTGGTATATTTAAAATTCACAACCACCAAGGAGTGTCACCACCTTCGGATGGTAGAACTATAGCACACTTCACTGATCTGGTTAGATACTTGTACTTGCCACCATCTCATAGAATACCTTCAAGGAACCCTGTACCGTTAGTTATTGGTCACAGTGCATCTGAGTTAGTTGAAGCAGGAGTCAAGTTCACAGTAAATAAACACGGCATTGGCATACTAGACTTGGAATTTGAACATGGTATTCTTAAAATCCCGCATATTGTAGTACATGATTTCACTGAAGTTTGGTTGAGGAACATCGTGGCTTTGGAGCAGTGTCACTATCCTGATGACCACTACATCGCTGACTACGTTAACTTCCTTACTCGACTTGTCAACAGAGACAAGGATGCGGATGTCCTCATTGAAGCTGGAATAATTTGGAGTACGATAAGTGGTAATGATACTTCATTGGCTAAGCTATTTAACGATGTTGATAAAAATTTTATAGCGTCAAATGTCAATGTTAATTATCTCAAAATTTGTGATGATTTGAAAGCTTATTACAAGCATCCTTTTCACACTAAAATAGCAACTCTCAAACTTACTCTCAGACGTGATTATTTTACCACTCCATGGAAGACAGCAACTTCTATTGCTGGAATTGTATTACTCGTTCTTACTTTTGTTCAGACTAAATGTTCTATTCTCCAAGTTTAATAAGTTCTTACTTTTGTATTCTTTCATTAATTTAAGATTGTAATATATGTTACTACTCGTTTGAGTTTGTAATTTATATATATTATTATTGTTGCATTCCATTTTAATTTGTCAATAATAATTAGATTTAGCTAGAAAGCAAAACAAAACACTACCAAAGTGATTGGAGAAACAAATAAACATGCGCGTTACTCGGAGAAGATGAGATCAATCTCACAGGGCGGATGACTTCGTGAAGGTGATATATATTGATATTCTTAATTGAGCTCTTCCTAAGGAGATGAGTGGACAAAGTATGATGTTTTCTTCTTAAAATATTACAACTTACAAGTCTCACATATTTTAAATATAAGGTCTCTAAATAGTTTATAAATGAAAATTTTTATCTCACCAATTAAATTTTAAAGTTAAAATTGATTCCCTCAATCTCAAAGTTAATATAACTTATAATTTAATAGATTATATTATGTATGTGTACACTAAAATCAGCTATAAATATATTGCTAAACTTAGATTTTAAACATGATATTCTCACTCTAATATGACTATACCTTTGGTGAATTGAATATGATGACTATGGTCTCTACAAATCAGGGAATGATTAGTGGCAAAGTTTTGACCTCTTTAACAACTTCTATCCCAAAATGAGTTCCAACAATCTTCACTGCAATTTTATCCGATCCATGGACCACCAAAATGCAAGGGAATAGCTTGAATAAACAATTGGAACCTAAACAAAAACTGAACTAAAGAACAAATTCTTTACTTCTATATGTGGTAGTTTTCTCTTTTTCATGTCAGCCTCACGGTTTTTTTTTTTTTTTACACTAAAATCAACTACAAATATATTGTTAGACTTAGATTTTGAACATGATATTCTCACTCTAATATGACTATACCTTTGGTGAATTGAATATGATGACTATGGTCTCTACAAATCAGGGAATGATTAGTGGCAAAGTTTTGACCTCTTTAACAACTTCTATCCCAAAATGAGTTCCAACAATCTTCACTGCAATTTTATCCGATCCATGGACCACCAAAATGCAAGGGAATAGCTTGAATAAACAATTGGTACCTAAACAAAAACTAAACTAAAGAACAAATTCTTTACTTCTATATGTGGTAGTTTTTTCCTTTTCATGTCTTTGTCATTTCTATATATTTACCAGTTTCCTTCACTCTTCCCTTAGCTAATTAATCAGTATCTTCATCAATCATTTGAAAGTATCATATTTTCATCATCCACATTAAAGTGAACACTAATATCATTAACGCTTCCTTGTATATTTTCACATACCAATAATTACCAGGTAAACGACCCGACGGAAACACTTGTTTTTTTTCTTCTAAATCTAATATCTAATAATTAGTAGGAATTAGAGTGAGACGCACGCAATGTGCGGAGAAGTAGATTATTTATACTATATAGTACATTTAAGACATAGGTTATTTATATTAGAGTTATATAAAACTGCATATTTTCTTTTTTTTTTTTCATTTTTCGATTTGCATTAATGGCTACACTTTGTCTTTTTTTGCGATTTTTTTTGTTTGTAAATAATGAAATAAATAAATTAATGAGAATGAAAAACGTATAAAAATGTTATATTAAATTTAAGGAATTTTTGACAATTAGTATAAGAGATTAAAAAATGAAGAATAGAAAGAGTCTTAATATGTATAAGTTGTAGAATTTGAATATTTGTAACTGAAATTTTTTATAATTATTATTATTATGACACTTTTAATGTATGTTTATTGCATTTAATTAGTACTTGATGTTTCAATTGAATAATAATAGATAAGAGTTTTTTGTTTTAATTTTTTTAAAACATTTTACTAAATAGTAATCGGTTGATTTTCATCTAGCAATTTTGGGTATATATTAACTCTTCCGGTCTGTCATTACCACTGCAAATTGTTTTACAACAAAGAGAATAAGACATGGTCAAAGAATGATAATCCATTCTAAGTAAATTGTGGAAGCAATACTGCACATGTGGAATAACAATTTGAAAAAGAGGAACACGTAAATATAAATTGTAGAAGAAGTACTCCACATGTAAAATAACAATTTATAATTTGATGATGAAATATTGCAATCGATAGTATATAGGAAGAAATAATTTTAAATGCACAATAATTTTGGTTGTGAGTGTTAGACATAACCGTTTACAAAAAAGGAATACATAAACTTGTGCTACTTGCAATGAGTTCACAATTAAAATGTTATTATTTATAACAAATAAATAGGGTTATTGAAAATGATATTGAACAATGAGAAGAGTAAACGACAAAGTTGAAAATCTTTAGGAAGATACGTTGGCGGCGTCGAATGGTGACGTTGGTCTGAGACCCAGAATCGAGTTCTGACAAGAAAACCACAAGAGGAGGAATGGAGTTTGCCCTGGTTTCTGCAATTTATGCAATGCGGCTCCGCCGGAGATGGATATCGCGATGTACAATTTGTTTTGAGGAAAAAACAATGGCTCATGGGACCGGAAGAGGATGGAGGAAATAGGATGGGACCGAAAGAGGATGGAGGAAATAGGATCTTGGTACGGAGAGGTGCTAAGAGGGTGAGGGTTTGAAAAAGGTAATAAGTTCTTTGGTTTTGAGAGCTTTTTGTTGGGGTAAATGTTAATTTGTGTTTTGTTGTTTTAGAAATAAGGATTAATTTGGAAAAAGTTAATTTGTTGGTTTTTATTGTGTTTTTTAATTGTTTTTTTGTGGTTTTTTATGTGAAAATAAAAATTGATTTGGCAAGATTTGAGTGGTGGATTCTAAAATTTTGTCAAGTAAGTGTTGGTGCTGACATGGGATTAGTAGAAGAAGAAAAATAACTTAGAAATAATGTGGGTAAACCTATGTACCTACTTTTATATATTAAGAATAAATTATAAAGCAGGCTATCTACTCTGTCCTTTCTATATACAGTGCATGCAAATACATATTATTTATTTTATCAATTCATATTCAAATTTTGTATAATATAAATATAAATTACACTAATATATATATATATCTTGTGTTGGTAAAAAAAATGTCAGTTATAAACAGAATGCTTGCCTCGTCCGAATATAGATTTAGCTAGCTAACTTGTAGAGAAAAGGTTTATGCGTGCATGGCTTTCATTAATTATTATCATTTCTATAACCTTTCTTTCTTTCTGGTGGCGCTCATGCACGTGCATATATATAGATATATGGAGAATCATGTAGCTAAAGAATTGGAAGCAATGCTGAAGGAGGCACAACCTTCGTTTACAACCAAAAGCTGCTGTATTTACACTTCAGTGGCTAAGTTATTCAGAGATGTTGATAAGAATACTATACTGATAAATTATAATGTCAATTCTCTCAAAATTTGTGATGATTTGAATGCTTTCTACAAACATCCCTGCCGCACTAAAATAGCAACTCTGAGACGCGATTATTTCACCACTCCATGGAAGACAGCAACTTCTATTGCTGGAATTCTATTGCTCTTTCTTACTGTTATTCAGACTGTATGTTCCATTCTCCAGCTTCTTTCTTAAATAACTAGTACTAAAGCTACTACTATAGCCACATACATTCACAATAGAGACTACTTAAATTGAAGATTTGTTAGTTAATATATTATTGCCAACACTCTATTATAGATTTTAATTTGTATTCTTTCATTTATTTAATCAGAAATGTTTGGTAACCAAAGAAAATCAGCCAAAAACAACCATAACTTACTTTATTTAGTATTTATTAATTATTACGATAATTAATTAATGCTAAATAAGGCAAGTTCTGACTGTTTTTTTTGTCTACCTAGCATTACCCTATTTAATTAAGATACATATTGATCTGGTCTTTTATTTAAGCTTTGTAATGGATATTATTATTGCATTACATTTTGTCAATAATATATGATAATATTAAGAAGATTTAATTAGCTAGAAAACAAAACATTACCGATTGCTATTGCATTGTTTTTCACCTTGGATTCTAAAAGGTAAATATTATATATTATATCCTAATTCATAATTAAATTAATCTCTAAATCGCTAGCTTGTTATTTCAATAATTATTCTTTTTTTAGTTTTGGACAATCTCCTCTCTTAAATAACTATTAATAATGAGTTAATAGTCAATTTCGTCCCTGAAAGATACCTCAATCTCCATTTTCGTCTTCGAAAGTCAAAATTAATCAAAATCGTCCTCCAAATATACCTTACCTGATCACGTTCGTCCTTCCGTCATCTCTCTAGCTGAGTTGGCAAACGTCCGCTGACGTAAGCCGTTAACTGCCAAGGTGGCAGAGAACAAAAACGACGTCGTTTCGGTAGAAAGCACTCCTAGGATTGAAACGTCGCCATTTTGTCTTCAGAGGAAGGATTCAAACGTTGCAATGCGTTACCCCCGTTCTGTCTTTCACCATGGCAGCACTTTCACCTTCACCTTCTCCTTCTTCTCCTTCAACATGCCCCATCGACTTCAACTATGTTAAGAGAGTTCTATGAAACCCTTCAGCATGTGAGAATTTCCACTCTTTATCATCAAACTTGAGCAACTGTTGCACCTCGCTCTTATCTCTAATCGGAATAGGGTTCACGCAGTACCTTAAAGCAACTACAAATTTCAACCTCCCAAACCTTGAAACCTCAACCTCATGCGTCCATGATTTCCAGTCTCAGCTCAATTCCTTGTCTCTCCAAAACAACCTCGTTGACTTGTGCTTTGACCCTCACCAGTTCGTCATGTCCCGAAACGTCTGCGCAGGAATTAAAACCCTAACTAAAAGATTGGGACAAGAAGGTTGGTCAAATCACGCCTCTTGATACTAGTTGCAAACAAGACCTCACTGATCTTTTGCTATGTGATGTGTGTCTTACTGCGGGGTTTCAGGTGCAGCATAAACTTGTCTCCATTGATGGTAATGCTTCTCACTCTGAAAATTGTTTCAAATTTACTATTCTATATGCTGCTGCGTTTGTGAATCAGTATGGACCTGAAAGCAATGGTGCCATGAGTTGCATCTTTGGTATGTCACTTTACCCACAGGGTGATGGTTCTGTTGGAAAAAATCACCAGGATTTGGTTTTTGGGTTAACTGGTGCTGGTGTTGCTTTGTTAGTTATGTCTTGTTTGTTAGGGGTTTATGTTTGGTATGATAGGAAGGTTAGGAGGAAGAAGCTTAATGATGATGAATTTGATTTTGATCCTGAGGAACAAGGGTCTAGGCGTAGGTTGAGGCCGAATACGGGGTCTATTTGGTTCAAGATTGATGAGCTTGAGAAGGCTACTGATAATTTCTCAACCAAGAATTTCATTGGCAGGGGTGGATTTGGGCTTGTTTTCAAGGGGGTTTTGTCCGATGGTTCGGTTGTGGCGGTTAAGAGGATCTTGGAATATGATTTTCAAGGGGATGTGGAGTTTTGTAATGAGGTAGAGATTATTAGCAACCTGAAGCACCGGAATCTGGTGCCTCTTCGAGGCTGTTGTGTAGTGGTGATGATGATGAAAAATTTAATGACAGGAGAAGTCAGAGGTTTTTGGTTTATGATTACATGCCGAATGAAAATCTTGAAGACCATCTGTTTCTGGTGAGTGAGCAGCAAAAGTTGAAGAAATTGCTGACTTGGCCTCAAAGGAAGAGCATAATCTTGGATGTGGCAAAGGGGTTGGCTTATCTGTCGTGCGATGCATGTGTTCACGGCGATATATTTATCGTTCAAATTGGGATTAGGGTTTATCCACTCTAAGGACTAATTTGACATCTTAAACAAGAGTTATCTTGTCTTCAACAACATGCTACAGCCTGGCGTTTGCCACCTTGGCAGTTAACAGCCTATGTACGTTTGCCAACTCAGCTAGGGAGATGACGAACGTGATCAGGTAAGGTATCTTTGGAGGACGATTTTGATTAATTTTTACTTTTGAGGACGAAAATGGAGATCGAGGTATCTTTCAGGGACGAAATTGACTATTAACTCTATTAATAATTGTCGATTTTATAACAATTATGTTACATGTACACTAAAATTAGTAATTAATATAAAATATATATTAAAAATAAATTAAACA
>NC_029791.2:3106565-3111972 GCF_000816755.2 Arachis ipaensis | reverse complement strand
CATAAATATATAAATATTATCACTATTTAGATATAACTAACTAGAATAAAATAAGTCAGCTAGCTATAGTATATATAAAGATGATGAAAAATGAATTTTTTTTATATAAAATCTTGCTTCGAATATATATAATAAAAATATCAATTCTACTAGGTAACTAACAAGTCAGGGTGCGCTTTTTATTTTTAATATGGAGGTAAGTTTGGTGTCTTACTTCGTTATGGAGTACACAGGTGCTTGACCTGCATGTGGTGACAGTGGAACACAATTCGGACCGAGGGAGTTGTGGTAGTAGAACTCGGACGGTCCGTTTTCAAAAAAATAAATTTTTATGCAAATTCGGAGGGTCCGTTTTCTAATTAAAAAAAAATTAATCGGAAGATCCGATTAGTTCACCGTAAAATTTAAAATTTTCATCTCTCATATTTCGGACCCTCCGATTTGGTACCTCATTTTTTTTGGCACACAACTCCCTCCCTCCGATTTCTTGCTCCATTGGTACAGCCAAAAGCTACTCCACAACTCCCTTCTTCCAATTTCTTGCTCCATTGGTACAGCTAAAAGCTGCCCCACATCCTTGTAAAACACCCTTTTACTCCATACCAATGCGTTACACACATAGATGAAGAACATAATTAGACACTATTTCTACCAGTGTTTCTTATTCTCAACATATAACCAAATTCAGTATTATTGCATGAGAAGCTTTACAATCTAATGCATGCTAATGCTGAATATGTCCAAATTAAAGTTGCAATAAGTTGAATGCTATATACAAAGATCTATGCAACGCTCTGCCTATAAGTTGAATAATGTTATATACAAAGATAATTAGTTGAATGTTTACTAAAGACATTCCTAAATGATGACTGTTCTGGTGCAGTTATCTGGACTTGACCTTGTTTCTAGAAGTCGCCGCCGAGTAAATATCTCCAACGCCGACGTATGAACTTGAAGGATCTGAGCTTTCCATCCAAAGATATTTCAGGTTGCGAAAAATATGAGCACAAAGGAGTGTACTTGCAAAAGGCACTCTGATACTTAAGTTAGTATTGTGTATTTTTTGTATATCCTGAGGATACGATGTCTTACCTTTTATAACCGAGCATCAACTGTTACACTTTTTATCGCCGTTATCATTAAGTGATATCATTTGAATAAATGGCCGATTTGTAACGTTCGAAACGATTTATAATGGTTCGGCCGAGTTATAGCTCGTAAAGCCGATTTATACTTGTGGTAACGGCCATATTAATGACAATGGTTAGAAATATAATTATTAATATTGTTTTTTTTCTTATCTTTTTCTATCGACTTAAATTTTGGAATGAGTAATTTCATTATACGATATCAGAGCACCAAAATTGCTAAGTACTCTAGTTAGTGTTAATTCTCTATCTTAATACTTTGAATCTTCATGCATGGCTTTCATCAATTATTTCTTTGAATTTTAAGGACACCATGCTCAAATTCCAAGTCAAGTATGCAGCCATGACTTGATTTATTTACTTGGAACTTCAGTCTTGCTTCAACTAACTCAAATGCAGTGTGACCAAGGACGTTTCTTAAAGGTCTTTTATGAGATGGTGGCAAGATGAAGTATCTAAGCAGATCAGTAAAGTGTGTTATACTGTTACTAACCGGTGTTAACACTCCTTGGTTGTAAATAAAGGTTGTGCCTTCTTCAGCATTTCTTCAACCTCGATAGCTATATCATTCTCCATATATCTATGCTTGTGCACAAGAAAAAAAAAGAAAAAAAAAAAGAAAGAAAGAAGTTTAGAAATGATTGAAGAAAAATGTTACGAGATTATCATAATTTATTATTTTTATTCATTATTTAATCGTTAATGTTCAACGTATGGGATAAATTATATTATTTGATTACTAGACTAAAAAAATTAGAAATTAGCAAATTAATAAAAAAAAAATGCACATATGAATTATATTTAATTTTAGATTTTGCACGCTTTTTAGAAGTGTATGTTAACAAAAAAAAATAAAATAAAATAAAACTATGACTCACGACTAACGGAGCACAATTTGGAAAACAAAATCAATACACTTATTAATATATTTTAAAAGAATAGAAAAATCACTCCACGTGATAGAATTTGATATATCCTTATTAAAAGCATCAAATTATTAATTTAAATGAAATTTTGTGTCTAAATATCATATTGAAAAATAATCAAAGAATATATCCGAGAACTATTTAAAAACAAGTCAATATAGAACGTGGGAGGCTAACTAGTAGCTATTAGATATTAAATTAGAGAAAAACACGTATTTCCATCGTATTGTTTACCTCGTATGTTGAAATATACAAAGGAGCGCGCGGTAATGAACTAATGATATCAATGTGCAATTCAATGCGGATGATGAAAATATGGTACTTAAATGACAAAAATAAATAAATAAATAAATAAATAAAACGAGAGGCTGGCATGAAAAAGAGAATACTGTACTACATACCATATAGAATTGAAGTAAAGAATTAGTTCTTTAATTTAGTTTATTCAAGCTATTCCCTTGCATTTTGGTGGTCCAAGGATCGGATAAATTTGCATGAAGATTGTTGGAACTCATTTTGGGATGGAAATAAAAAAGCACTATTGTGAGAGTACACAACACAATTTCACCAAATAGTTTTACACAAATATCTAATGATATATAATTCTCTTTAACAAAATGAAATAAAATATTTAATCTCAATTGTTAGATTAAGGCTCCAACTATTCTAAAATACTATATACTAACCAAGAAAACTGTTGAAGCTGACGAACTCTGTTACTAAGTACTTATTTGATTTTTACAACTTCAGAAAAATTCAGTTAAAATTTGAAAGGCAGAAGAAATTAATTAAATTATTAATTTATTCTGATATGTTTAATTTGAGAAAAAATAATAATAAAATTTTAGCATGATTTGGTCTCATGGAATTTTTTTCTTTTTTATGATAAAATCAAAAGTTGAAAATTCTTGGTGTAAACAATTTATTATTAAGTCGTAGTAAAAATAAAGCAAATATAATGACCATTTCTCTTTTTGTTGTTTTATTTATGTTTCCTATCTCTACTCTATATGAGTGCATGTTTATTTGTTGGTAGTGTTTTTTTTTCACCTTATTTGTTTCTCTAATCACTTTGGTAGTGTTTTTTTTTTTTCTAGTTAAATCTTCTTAATGTTATTATTATATATTATTGACAATATGGAACGCAACAATAATATATATCAATTACAATTTACAAAGCTCAGATTAAAAGAGTTGTCACATATATTATACACTGTTAATTAAATTAATGAAAGAATAGAAATTAAAATATGCCATGGAGTCTTGGCAATAATATATTAACTAGGAAAAATCTAGAGGCCAGCAACTTTTGTATTTTTTTGCCAGCACTTAACCATCAAAATAAAAGTGAGTGATCTTCCACCATTAAATCTAATCTCACACCATTAAAAACACTATTGATGACCAATTGATAGTTACAAATCACCAAAATTGTTGCCCCCTAGCATTCCTCTATTAACTAAGACACCTCAATTCTAAGTAGATTATTGAATCAACCACCTTCAGAAGCTCATGAATAGCCTGCCTTTTTTTGTGGCTACTACTTATTTAACTTGGAGAATAGAACATACGGTCTGAATAACAGAAAGGAGGAGCAATATAATTCCAGCAATAGAAGCTGCTGTCTTCCATGGAGTGGGGAAATAATCGCGTCTCAGGGTTGCCATTTTAGTGTTGCAAGGATGTTTATAATAAGCATTCAAATCATCACAAATTTGGAGATAATTAACATTATAATTTTCCAATAGAATATGTTTATCAACGTCTCTAAATAGCTTAGCCACTGAAATGTCACTACCACTTACATCACTCTGAATTATTCCAGCTTTGATGAGGACATCCGCATCCCTGTTTGAGTTGACAAGTTGTTTGAGGAAGTTAACATAGTCAGTGATGTAGTGTTCATCAGGATAGTGACACTGTTCCAAAGCCACAATATTCCTCAACCAAACTTCAGTGAAATCATCTACAGTAATATGCGGGATTGTAAGAACACCATGTTCAAATTTCAAGTCTAGTATGTCAATAGGACTTGATTTATTTACTACTTGAAACTTCAGTCCTGCTTCAAGTAACTCAGATGCACTGTGACCAAGAACTAAGTGTTTATGTTTTCTTTCACAAGGTCGTTGTTGTTTTAAAATGCAGTATCTACACAAATCAGTGAAGTGCACTATTTGGTCATTGACATTATTTTCAGCTGAGAAATAACTGTAAGAAAGATCCATAAACGAAGGGAATTCATCGTCACCATCGGAAGAAGCAAAAGCAAGATTGTATAGCTTCACGAAAACAAAAAGAGGAAGTTGATTCTCGAGTAACAACAAATCATAGGATAGCCGAAGCTGCAGCCATGATTTTGAGAAGATAACATCATCCTCCGTCGTCCCCTCATCATATCGGAGGAAAAGCTCAAATACGAAACCACAATCTACCAATATCAACTTCACGAATTCATCTACTGTGAGATCTGTTAGGATTTGATTGAATTAGTCCCACATTGCTTATGATAGCAAATGGAGTGGGTGGCCTAAGCTATAAATATGAGGCTAAGTTCTCCATTTGTTTTTACACCAGTCGAAAACACTTTAAGCTTGTATCTGATTTTTCTTTTCCTCTGTACTCTTTGATTAGAGAGTGTTGTGAGGTGTAGTTAGATATTTGCTTTGAGAGAGTGTGGGTGTACTGGGGTGCCGGTGTTAGAGAGAAAGAAGTCTATGTGTTGTAACAATTTTCACATAGTGATATTCTCTGGTTGTCATTTGACAACGGCCGTGGTTTTTCTCCGGTAATTGGAGTTTCCACGTTAAATTCTTGTGTTGTGATTGTGTCTATTTTATTTCTCTGTCAACGGTGTTTTCTCAAGGGAGAATGGTGTCTTATTCCCAACAAGTGGTATCAGAGCTTCGGTTCGGTGGGATTTATTCTTAGTATGCTCTGTGGTTGCAGCCTAGTCTGACCTTCCACATCAGAAAAGAATTTTGTCCTGTGGCTTGAGGTTGATCTTTGGTTGCTGTTGTTGTTGCTGGAAGGCAGTGTGACACTGTGAGAGTGCAGTTTGGATAGGTTCTGGCTAAGGAAAGACTTGGTATTTAAGTGTGTCCATTGTGACCCACCTCTCTTTCCTGGGGACCCTTCCTAGTGCACGGTCTACAGTTGAGTTATACTATTCCAGTATACGGTTGCAACAATGTCAGGATATTCAAGTGCTGTGAAGCTTGAAATAGAGAAATTTGATGGAAGAATCAATTTTGGCTTGTGACAAATACAAGTCAAGGATGTGTTGATACAATCAGGTTTGCACAAGGCGTTGAAGGAGAAGATCTCTGGTAT
>NC_029791.2:3103015-3105402 GCF_000816755.2 Arachis ipaensis | reverse complement strand
TGTTTGGAAAGGTTCTGGCTAAGGAAAGACTTGGTATTTAAGTGTGTCCATTGTGACCCACCTCTCTTTCCTGGGGACCCTTCCTAGTGCACGGTTGAGTTATACTATTCCAGTATACGGTTGCAACAATGTCAGGATATTCAAGTGTTGTGAAGCTTGAAATAGAGAAATTTGATGGAAGAATCAATTTTGGCTTGTGGCAAATACAAGTCAAGGATGTGTTGATACAATCAGGTTTGCACAAGGCATTGAAGGAGAAGATCTCTGGTATGAAGGATGAAGAATGGGAGGAACTAGATTTGAGAGCTACAAGTGCTATTCGCCTGTGTTTGGCTAAGAATGTTCTTGCAAATGTGCAAGGAATGAAAACAGCCAAGGAACTTTGGGATAAACTCGAAGGGTTGTATCAGGCAAAGGGCATCTCAAATCGGTTGTTATTGAAGGAGCAGTTCCATAATCTACGCATGGATCACAATGTGAAAATCTCCAACCATCTTAGTGTTATCAATGGTATTGTCTCTGAATTAGAGGCAATTGGAGTGAAAATTGATGATGAAGATAAGGCACTGAGGTTCATATTGTCTCTTCCCTCTTCCTATGAGTATATCAAACCTATTTTAATGTATGGGAAGAAAACTCTGAATTTTGAAGAAGTTGCCAGTAAGCTCATTGCTGAAGAAAGCACGGGCATTGGTTGGCGTTGAGATGCAAGGTGTGTGGCGGAGTTAGGTCGATGGCTGAAGAACTTCCAGGAAAAGCCAATTTGGAAGTTGCACCATGAATTTTCAGCAAGGTTTCGATCTGTACCAAGGTGAAATGCTTGGAGTGGTCTAATTCCAAGTGAGTATACTTTCATGGTGGAGTATGATAGTTCTCTGAACTATGATTGTCGGTATAAACAATGGCAGCAAAGAATTATCGGTGTTGACAATGGAAGCTGAAGATTTGTGACTATTTCAATCAAGGTGGAGATTGTTAGGATTTGATTGAATTAGTCCCACATTGCTTAGGATAGCAAATGGAGTGGGTGGCCTAGGCTATAAATATGAGGCTAAGTTCTCCATTTGTTTTTGTACCAGTCGAAAACACTTTAAGCTTGTATCTGATTTTTCTTTTTCTCTGTACTCTTTGATTAGAGAGTGTTGTGAGGTGTAGTTAGATATTTGCTTTGAGAGAGTGTGGGTGTACTGGGGTACCGGTGTTAGAGAGAAAAAAGTCTATGTGTTGTAATAATTTTCACATAGTGATATTCTCTGGTTGTCATTTGACAACGGCCGTGGTTTTCTCCGGTAATTGGAGTTTTCACGTTAAATTCTTGTGTTGTGATTGTGTCTATTTTATTTCTCTGTCAAAAGTGTTTTCTCAAGGGGGAATGGTGTCTTATTCCCAACAAAATCGATGTTCTCATAGTAACATGCACGGATTTGTGGTTCCAACTCTCTTACACAACTCATCAGATCGGTCAAACTTGCCTTGGATCTTTTAATGAAATGTCTGTAATAAACCTGCTTGTGGCTTTCCATGCTTAAAACCCTTGGATTTCGATGATGAAGAGGGCCAACAGAAACAACCATGGGGGTGTATGCATCTTCATTGGTTTGCCGGATATCGTGGGGTACAAGAATGCAGCAGCTTTTGTTTGAAAACAGAGGGTGTGCCTTCTCCAGCATAGCTTCAAACTCTATAGCTACATGATCCTCATTTTCCATATCTATAATAATATATATATATACATATCAAGGTGATGATAGTTGTAAACTCTTATTTGTGCATAAATATATATTACCAAATTTATTTTTCAATATGTCTTTTTTGAAAAAGCGAAAATAATAAAAACATGAAATTACTCCCACAAAATAATCTGGTGAAGATCGCTTTCAGAAATTATTTTTTTTATGGAACTTTTGTTGGTGTATTGGCCGAATATGGGTGAAGGAGGTGTTTGGCCGAGGATGGTGTCAGATTCAACACGCTGGGAGCGTAATGGCTGAGCAAGTTTGGCGGCGTGGCAGCTCCCCGTCAACACACACGGGGCGTGTTGACGTGGCGACGAGATAGAGAACAGTCAACACGCAGGGGGTGTGTTGTTGTGGAACCCGTGAAGCAGTGCAGGTTGTTGCTGGGTTCCAAAACTGTAGCAGCATCACACGGGGGTGTGTTAGTTGCAGGCCTACCTACATGTAGGGAACACCCTCCACTCCGATAACCAGTGCCCTAACACTAACACTAACACTAACACTAACGTCTATCCATATGTAAATACACTAAGTTCTCCCATTTTCAGCCAAAACACCTCTTTTTACTCTATAACCAAATTATTTAGCCAATGGCTTTTTTACGTATGTTTTAATTTATAATTATGTTAGATATCATTAAAATTTGTTATA
>NC_029791.2:3094548-3102934 GCF_000816755.2 Arachis ipaensis | reverse complement strand
ACATTAAAATGGCTAATATAGCAATTTTGTTTAACTTATTGGCTTGCCAGCTAGCTAAATCTTTATCTTAGTTAAGTTTCCATCTTCAGAAGAAAAAAAATTGATGTAATTAGCAGCATGTGTATCTTATGCATGTGCAGCTTATGACATTTATGTTGGACAAGAATGAAGGAAATTTGTAATACACAATATAAATTTGTGCACTCGTTTACCTGGTATACGTTGGAATAGACAAGCTAAGAGAGCAGTAATAATGATATTATTGTCCAAAACTGTGTCCAATTCAATGTGGATGATATGTATGTGCAAACCCTAGAGTAGCACCCACCAGATTCAACTTGGATGATGAAAATTATTTGAAATATCACTTCTAAATGATTATGTAGATGCCGAATTTAGCTAGCGAAGGAGTGAAAGAAAATGGTAAAATATATAGAAATGACAAAAAGAAAAATGTGAGGCATGACAAAGTGAATACTGCCATATAGAGAAGTAAAGAATTTGTTCTTTAATTTAGTTTTTGCATACGTACCAATTCTTTATTCAAGGTATTCCATTATATTTTGGTGGTCCAAGAATAAATTTGCAGTGAAGATTGTTCAAGTTCATTTTTGGATTGAAGTAAAAGTGTGAAAGTACACAACATAACGAGTAAAACAAAACGCTTTAATTCTAACAAAACAATCCATTGGGATCAAAAATTAATTTTGTGAGAGGGAATTGTATTTTTAAAAGAAAAATTAAAATGTAATTAGCTAGGGACAAATTGTCTTTTTAATATTTAAATTTTTTAAAAAAGAAATTCACTAGGGACAACTTGTAAAAAATGCCGGAAGCAAATTGTAGAAAGCAAATCTATTTTCATAAGTACATGCAATATTAACTCAATAAATTATGAAATTACATCATTTTTATGGAATTTATTACTTTCTACACCACCATTTGCATATTAATTAGTGAAATCTTTTACGCTCTAACTGCACTCCATTTAACAAAAGGATTAATCTCTACGTACAAGTGATTTTGCTATACAAGTCTTACAAGTCCTCTAATTAATATTACGCTCAAACACGTTTGTTATGTACATATGTTCCACGCGCTTCTAACAGATTTTTAACTCAATCAACGCGCGAATATATAACTTCTTTTTTTGAAAAGATTTCGTTTTCTTTTTCGAATTTCTTGCCTTCTCTCTTCGATCTCTTTCGTGAGTTTCTCTCTGCCTTTTCCTTCGTCATTTACGTGCGTTTCTCTCTGCTTTCTCTTTCTTCATTTACGTGCTTTTCTCTCTCTGTTTTCTTTCTTTGTTATTCTTGATTTCCATTATTTTTTGACATCAAGCTCTGAAATCGTTTTTGAAGATAATAGATGATTCAACTTCAGATTGTCAGATGAAACAGAGTGAAGTGAATTTTGAAACTGAATCCAATGAAATTCTTGAGGTGTGATTTAGTTTTAGTTAGTAATTGAATCTGAATTTGAATACAGTTAGTAGTTTTTTATTGTGTAGCTAATGCGTGAACATTGCCTGCGAAATTTGCTGTTAATTCTTTCTTGTTTGAATTGAATCTAATGTACTAATTTTTATTAGAATTGATATAATTTTGTTCATTTTATATCAGACGTTCGGGTGTAGATTAGGAATATTTGGGTGTATTTTAGAAAAGTTTGGGTGTATTTACAGTTTATGACTTTTCATCTGACGGAGGGTGAATTGTCTTATTCTTTTAGTTGAATTATTTTTGATGAGTTTGGAAAACTTCAAATTAATTTGATGATGATCAAACATTATTAAAATAATTAATTGCAAAATTATTAATTTAAATTTTAAATTCACATATAATGATTAATAATTTTGTGTGCAAATTTTGTTTTGGGCCGAAAATAACAAGCCCAACATGAAGTGAATTTTCAGCCTTAATGTTTAAATAAACTGGCTGAATTAGTGATGTGATAATTGGGCCAAAATTTTGGTAAACAAGCCCAATATAATCAGTCTTGTGCAAGAAAATATTTTAAATATGTGGCTGAATTATTATTGTGAAAGTTGGGCCAGATTTTGTTTAACAAGCCCAAATTAAATTCTTTGCTAGACCAATAAGGGTGTGGTCCGAAATTGAAAAAGAGAGAAAGCAAAGGTTGCATGCTTAATTCGATTACCTCACTCTCTTTTTGGATGGATTTCAAATTTATTCAACTTGCTTTAATTGCATTGGAACCATGAGAGAGAAATAGCAATTGATTTGATTGTCATCATTAATGACACACGCTATTAAACAAAAGGGAAGTGGAAATTAATTCAATTTAATTCTTTTGATCAAATCATATTGAAAGTTTTCTCTCTTCTCTCTCATTTCTCTCATCACTTTCGGTCATGTCATAGAGAAGAAGAAATAGCAAGCTATCAGAGATATGGCACTGTAGCAGTGAAGCTAGGCTCAAGCATGAAGCCATTGTGATGATGGCGGTAAGAAAAAGAAAATCTACAGTATGGTGTGGCTAAGATCTTTACCACAAAATGTAAGATGTGGTGAAGTAATCTCAAGCTCTCCATACCCAAAAATGGAAGAAATCCAACTCGGTCAGAGGAAGAAGATCCCTTGGAAGCATGGCTCGTCTCTACTTTTGATCAACCACCACAGGAGGTAGCTACTGTAGCTACGTGGAGGAAGAGGCAAAAGATAAGAGCAGGAGGAGCTGCAAGCATCAAGGACTCATCAAGGGTCAGGAATCCTTCTTGGGGAGCAAGTCAAGATGGAAGGCCCGAATTGATGAAGATTGGTGAGAAGGGATGACACAGAGGTAATTGCATGTTGGGTTTTACATTCGGTTTCCTCTCCTCTCTCTCTGGCCGAACCGGTTTTTGCTTGAAGAAGAAGAAGTTTAGCTCGGTTCAAGAGTTTCAACCTTAGAGGCTTCCCCTTCTATAAATAAGGGAGAACAGTCAGGGCTTGAAGCAAGGAGAAAAGAGCAAAAAGCACAGAGTTCTCATAGCTACCCAAGTTAACAGAAGTTCCTCTCCTTCAATGTGTTTCATGTTGTATTTTTCTGTTTAGTTTTGTCTGTCTTGAGTCTCATGGAAAAAGACAAACAGTGAGGTTTGTATGAAAAAGCCATAGAGTGAAAAAAGGCAGAGTATACAAAATTAAAAGAAAAAGCCATAGATGTCCTAGAGGTCCTTTGTACATCTGTGTTGTGTTTCATGATTCTATGAGAATCTCCTTGCAAGTTGGGTTAGCATTTAGCAGTTGAAAGCTTGGTAGGTGACCAAGTCAAGTTCAGGATTAGGGATAGATTCTGGACTTGTCCCAGATAAGAAGGGTAGTTCCTCGGGAGAATTGGTGTATGTAATCATGATGATTATAGTGAAATTTCATCATTGTTGTGATGGAGACTGGATGTAGGCTGCATTGCACTTGGCAGCTGAACCAGGATACTTCGTGGTGTGATTCTCTCTCTCTCCTCTACTCCATTTCTATTTCTGCTGCATAGGAGATAAAACTGAAAAATATCTCTTACCTGGTTACGAGATAAAAAGAAAATTTCTCATGGCTAGGTACGAGACAAAAAGCAAAAAGTCTCCTTAAGTTATTTCAAAAGGCCAGCAAGTGTTACTAAGAAAAAAGGGCTAAGATTCAACCCCCCATTCTCTTAGCCACTGAGAACCATCAATTTTAGTTTCTGTTTAGTTATGATTCATGAATCTGGTTTTTGTTATTTTTTATGATGGTTTTATAGTTGTATTTGCATTCTATACTTTGTGCTTATTTTAATATGGTGTATTTTGGGTGTATTTTACAACCCTTCTGTGGTATTAATGACCAGTTTTGTCACAGCCCAGTTTTGTCATAGAGAAGATTAAAGCAAATATTCACAAAAGTGAGGAAGAGTAGAACTAACTAAAAGATAAAAGAGTCGCAAACGGGAACCAAAACTGAAATCATTGAAAAAGCAAGTTCAAGAAAAGTTGCCAAAGGATAACTCAAGGATGGATACAAAGAAGAGGAAAAGAGTGGCAAGAAGCGGCAGAAGTCGCAGGATAACAACAACCAGAAGACAACAACGACATAAAGGACAAAGATGACATTCCTACAGGCCTTTGATAGTGCCACAATTTGTATAAATAGGGGTGCTTCTACTTATACAATTGTGATTCTACCATAGGACACTTGCTCCATATTACACAGATTAAACCTAAGCTCTGATACCAATTTGTCACAGCCCAAAATGAGCCATGACCGGCGCTCAGGAAAATAATCCTATAGCAAGCCTTATATACTCAAATATAAATTGAATAAGAAAGTTACAAATATTTTACAAGTTCTAAAATAAATAGTTATACATTTTTAACAAAAATTAAAATAATTAAGAATGGTTGGACCCTGCCTGTGTTATATGGAGCATATATACATCTAAGAATTCATCAACGAATAAGTACTCATTGCAGATCGTTACATCTTGAATAGAGAGTCTCACATAGACAAGTAATTGTTCCTGAAAAATGTTTTTAGAAAAAATGGGGTGAATTTTACAACTCAGTGACTAGACAATACATCTATAATCGACATGAGACCATATAAACATCATATTAAAATAATTTTAATTAGAAAATAATAATTGATAATAATAAGTGAATCAATAAGGGAGTTCTCATACAGAAATCAAATCAAAAGTCCACACTTGGGCGGCTCCACCTCAATGGGTAGCCCTTTCCTCTCGTGTGTCCTAACAGAATAACAGATCTAACGTGTGGCCTACACGTTAGGCTAGCAACACCCCTGCTAGCTGGGGTCTGAGTTAGATGCATCTAAGTTAACGTCATAACCGCCGTTAACTACGGTTTTCTAATACGAGCCTCCCAAACCAATTCAAAACATATAATTTTAAACACAACAAATCTTTGATCTTTCAAATATATAAGGTATCGAATCAAATCAAATCATATTATACTTTCTCATCAGAATCCTTTCCAATCATAGTTTTTCAATCATAACTCATTTCAAATATATTTCACAATCTTTAAACTAAGTGAATACCAACAAATACTTCAATGCTTCAAAAACAGATATTCAAGTAAATTCAAACAATTTAAAATAATGCAAAACTTCATAAAAAAATATATATGGTCATGTATAGTTTCGAAAGTATAAACTTCATAAAAATGAATTATTCAATTTTAATAAATCAATTATTCTAATCAATTTAAAACCGTTCTAAACAAATGTAATGAGTATAATTCAAAGATCATAATAGATATATGTCAAAATAATTATAGATGCATAATCAAACAATTATAAATGTAAAGTCTACTCACAACTTGGTCCCAAGGGACCGAAGATACCAAATCCGGAGTGTCAAAATTGGAGGATTGACGTAGAATGGAATGAATGAGCACAAAATTTGGATTAGGGCAACGACAAGGTGGAGTTGCGATAGTTTGGGTTATTGTCAGGAACGGTTCAGCTCCAGCGGCACCAACAGCCCCATTAGCAACCAAGGTTCACCGAACGGCGACCGGTGACGAAACAGCCCTCCATTCACGATGGCTCCTCTCGCACGTTCTGTTTCTCTCTCTTCGAGCTCTCTCTTCTCTCTCAACAATGGCGACGGCGACTTGGCAAGGCGGCAGTTGAAGCTCAGCAGTGACGGAGACAAGGCGCGGCAGCTGTCCTTTCTCGTCTCGTCTCTCGCGCTCGTCCCCTCTCTCGGATGCATCTCTCGGTTCTGGCCTCTGATGGCGACGCGACGGCAGCGAGTTGGACGCAGCTGGCGGCGACGTGACGGGACACGAATGGCGAGCTCCAGGCTGGCAGTGACGAGGCGTGGCTCTCTCTCTCCTCACGTGGTGGCTTGGTGTGGACAGCTCCCTCCTTCCTCCCTTCGCTTCTTGCGGTCTCCCTTATTCTCTCTTTCCGCGAGTGAGATTGTGTGCGGCGGTGGGAGGTGAGTGAGAGAGTGTGGCTAGGGTTAGAGAAAGAAGAAAATAAAATCTAGGAGTGGGTCCCACCGGCTTATCTATTTATTTATTTTTTTCTGCCTATTACAAGTTTGTTCCTAAGGTTGGGATGACTTTTAACACCCTTGAAGATATTGCAAAATTCTACAAGGATTATTCGAAAGTTGTAGGTTTTTCTACAAGAGTTCGGAGCACAAATAAGAAGGGAAACGAAATTAAGAATCAATGTATATTTGTATTCTAGTATGTATTTTATACTGGTGACTGACTTTGGTGGTTGATTTTAGTGTACACGTAACATAACTCATTTGTTGTATTTGCAGCAAATTTGGGTGTAAAACAAAGATATTTTGGTGTATTTTTATTCTGATAAGTTCTGCATAATTCAGAACTCTTCCTCTTCATCCTCCTCATCTTCTGCTGCTTCTTCTTTTTTTTTTTTTCATTATCATCACCATCTTCTTCTTCTTTTTTTCTTATTCATCTTTTCCTTTTTATTTTACCTTCTCAAGTTTCTTCTTGTTTTACTCTCTTAACAAGAATAAAAACAAAAAAAATCAAGCAATGAAGAAGAAAAAATACATAATGCTGCAAAATTACTTGAAAGAGGATGAACTTACATTCATTTAATTAAAAGAAATTAAAAAATAAGGAAAAGAAGAAGAAGAAAATGCAGCATTAGAGGAAACATTTTTCTGTACAAAAATGCTATTTGTACACTAAAATCAGCCATTAAAATCAGCCACCAATGTATTTGTGTATAAATACATGTGTGTTTTAATTTATTTTCAATGTATATTTGTATTCCAGTATGTATTTTATACTGGTGACTAACTTTGGTGGCTGATTTTAGTGTACACATAGCATAACTCATTTCTTTATTTGCAGCAAATTTAGGTGTAAAACGAATATATTTGGGTGTAAAACAAAGATATTTGGATGTATTTTTATTCTAATAAGTTCTGCATAATTCAAAACTCTTCCTCTTCCTCCTCCTCATCTTCTGCCGCTTCTTCTTCTTCTTCTTCATCTTCTTACTTTATATTCTCATAATTCTTTTTGGGAGGAAAAAATCAAACAAAGAAGGAAAAAAATACATAATGTTGCAAAATCAAAAGAAGAATGAGGAGAAATACGACGATGAAGATGAAACACGCGAAGAAAAAGGAGGAGAAACACAAAGAAGAAGGAGGAGAAGAATGAAGAAGAGGAGGAGGAGGAGAAACACGAAGAAAAATGACAGTTGTGGTTTTCATCGAGGAAAAAGAAGAATAGTCGTTCATAATGGTGAGTAGCGCTCTTTGGAAACAGGAAACGGTTGAGTAAGGTGCATGTATTTACTCTCGAATGTGAGAGTGTAATGCGCGTATATTTTGTTGGGCTTGTGCCAACTTGTAAGACTTGTAAGTCAAAAAGGTTTGTATGTCTAGCATACTTTTAATATATAATAATAATATTAAGAAGATTTAATTAATTAAAAAAGAAAACACTACCGATTGCTATTGCGTTGTTTCTGACGTTGGATTCTATTAGGTAAATATTATTGTATCATAATTAATAATCAAATTGATTCCTAAATCGTTTGGTATTCCTATAATTATTTTCTTTTTTTCTTTTGTTTTGGACAATCTCTTCTCTTGAATAACAATTAATAATTTTCTATTCATAAATAGATAAATATTACCACTATTAGATATAACTGACTAGAATAAAAGAAGTCAGCTAGTATATATGAAGATGATGGAAAATGTTTTTTTTAGATAGAATCTTGCTTCGAGATATATAATAAAAATATTAGCTTAAATAACAATAATTGACATGAGATTAAATAAATATATTAGATAAAATTAATTATACAATATCAGTTTTGTGCATATAAGAAGCTAGAACAAAATATTTTTTTATGATTATTCACTTAAAAATAAGAAAAAAAAAAGAGTACTTATAAAGAGAGAGCATATTATAACATGATATAAATAAGAGCCAATATATTAAAATAAGGTAATTTTTACTCTATCTTTTTTGAAATAAAGAATAAATTACCATCTATAATAAATCTAATAGTTATAGAATGAAATGAATTATGTCATTAAGATGATGATTAATATTAACTATTAATTTAATTTAAATTTATTTTGACAATCAAACTAATTAATTATAATAAAACCACTTAAACCTTCGTATAATCGTATCTACAAAATCATACAATTCAATATCAATTCTATTAATAACTATGGAATTCACCTTTATTCGATTAACACCTTATTTACTTTTTTTATTTATTTTAAATTTGTGATTAGACTTTTTTATTTTTCTTTTCATTTGTTCTTTTTAATTTTTTTATTTTTTTTGGTATTGTTAGATCTAATTAATATATGTGTGGTTTTAAAAAAATAAAAAAATTATACAATAAAATATCTTTTATCTTTT
>NC_029791.2:3093225-3094470 GCF_000816755.2 Arachis ipaensis | reverse complement strand
TATAATAAATTGACATTCTTAATTAATAGATAATTTTATTTAGTTGAATAAATTTATATATAAGTTAACCCTATAAATTAATAATCCAAAATCCGCCCACAACGCAGGTATATACCCTAAAAGAAGTCAACTATAGTATATATATGAAGATGGACGGAAATTTGGCTGAGGAATATTCTGGCTTTGGAGCAATCAGCATTACATTGTTATTAATACTCATTTGTCGGGAGTAATTACCCGAATCAGTCCCTGAGAATTTTAGAATTGGACATTTTAGTCCTCAAAAAAAATTAATACACAGATTAATCTCCAAGATTTTACTCCGGCAGATAAATCAGTTCCCAGTTCATTTTTCGGCAGAATAATTAACCAAATCAGTCCTCAAAGATTTTTAAAACGGACATTTTAGTCCCCAAGAAAAACTAATGTACAAATTAATCTCCAACGTTTTTCTCTGTTAGACATAATAGTTCCCATTCAAAAAATAAAATAAAATAAAATAATTATTATTAATTTCACAATAATATTGTACTATATTTTTTGTATTTTTTGGACAAAAATAATGATAAATTTATTCATTAAATTCTTATATATATATATATAGTCACTCAATAATAATAATAATAATAATAATAATAATAATAATAATAATAATAATAATAATAATAATAATAATAATAATAATAATAATAATAATAATAATAATAATAATAATAATAATAATAATAATAATAATAATAATAATAATAATAATGAGAGAAATGTTGGGGATTGATTTGTACATTAGTTTTTTTTTGGGACTAAAATATCCGTTTTTAAAATCTTTGGGGACTGATCTGGGTAATTATTCTGCCGGAAAATGAACCGGGGACTGATTTGTCTGCCGGAGTAAAAATTTGGAGATTAATTTGTGTATTAATTTTTCTTGGGGACTAAAATGTCCGATTCTAAAATCGTCAGGGACTGATTTGGGTAATTACTCCATTTGTAGGCTTAGATTCTTTTGGTTATGAACAAGATAATTCTAGCTTAATCACTGTCTTCACTTTCTGGTGGCGGAATTATAGAGGAGATTATCACAGTTTGAGCCTTCAACATCTTGCTATGATATTAGAAGCCATCAAAATTTATTAGTTTTTAAACATCATTGTTTAGTCATTAAACTATTTTTTTTAATTTAATAATTTAGTAACATAATTTTAACTCACATTTTTAAATATTAATAACTAATTAATAACTAATTTG
>NC_029791.2:3066078-3093136 GCF_000816755.2 Arachis ipaensis | reverse complement strand
ATAATACAAATTATACCTTCTTTTTTTCTTTTTGTACATAGAAATTGAACTTGAACAAGTAGTTAAAGGTTCATGCATGGCTTTCATCAATTATTATAATTTCTAACCTTTCTTTCTTTCGTTCTTTCTGGTGGTTCTCATCATATTATGCTTCTATATGGAGAATGATGTAGTTATAGAGCTTGAAGCAATGTTGAAGAACGCTCAACCTTTGTTTACAACCAAAAATTGCTGCATCTACAAGGTGCCCCATAAAATCCGGCAATTAAACGAAGATGCATATACTCCAACGGTTGTTTCAATTGGTCCTCTTCATCACGGGAATTCCAGGCTGGTAACCATGGAAAGCCACAAACAGGTTTATTGTCAACATTTTATTCAAAGATCGAATGCAAGTTTAACCGATTTGGTGAGTTGTGTGCAACAGTTAGAACCACAAATCCGTGCATGTTACTTGGAGAAAATTAACCTCACAGTAGACGAATTGGTGAAGGTGATATTCATAGACTGTTGTTTCATAATTGAACTTTTCCTCAAAGATGAGTGGATGACAAATGATGCTATCTCTTCAAAACCGTGGATGGGTACTCGGGTAATACATGATTTATTATTACTTGAGAATCAGATTCCTTTGTTTGTTTTTGACAAGATATACAATCTAGCTTTTGCTTCTCTCTTAGATGGTGATCTATTCCCTTCATTTATGTCGGTTGCTGTTACTTATTTTTCAATGTTCAACAAACAAGGATTGTTATTACCACCAGCTAGTAGCAGTATAGCACACTTCACTGATCTGATTAGATACTTCATCTTGCTACCATCTCATACAAGAACTTCAAGGAATCCTGAACTGTTAGTTCTTGGTCACAGTGCATCTGAATTAGTTGAAGCAGGAGTCAAGTTCATAGTAAATAAATCATCATGCATGCTAGACCTGGAATTTGATCATGGTACTCTTAAAATTCCACATATTAAAGTGGGTGATGGGACTGAAATTTGGTTAAGGAATATAGTGGCTTTTGAGCAGTGTCATTATCCTAAAGAACACTACATCCTTGACTATGTTGTTTTTCTTAATCACCTGATGAAAACAAACAAGGATGCTGGTGTCCTCATCAAAGCTGGAATAATTGATTGCATATTTGGTGGTAATTATGAAAGTAAAGTGGCTAACCTATTCTGCCATGTTGGGAAGAACAGTTTGGTGGCAACTACTAATGTTGATTACCTCCGAATTTGCCATGATTTGAATGCTTACTATAATCATCCATGGCACAGTAAAATGGCAACTCTGAGGCGCGATTATTTCACCTCTCCATGGAGTACAGCAGCTTCAATAGCTGGAATTATGCTGCTAATTCTCACTGTTATTCAAACTGTATGTTCTGTCCTCCAAGTTTGGTAGTAGTAGGTTTGAGGTTTATGTGTTTAAATAATGTAGACATTCACAATTCACTAAGAAGGTGTAGATTACTGCAAGTGCTGCTAATAATATAGTGGTATAGTTGCTTCAATGTTATGTTCTTTGTATGTGACTACTATTTTGAACTTTTGAATTGATATTGTTTCTTCCATTCTTCTAACTGGGTTCCATTTTGTCAACATATAACCAGTTTTAGTATTATTGCTAATGGTGAACAACATGAACAGCGGATGTTCAATTTACTAGGTGTGCGAATGGTTATCCTAATATTAAGATTTAGATGGGTACTTTAAGAGTGTAATATGTTTTTAATTTATTAAATCCATTATTTACATTGTTCACAAAAACTATTGTCTACATATACTTTTCCTATTGAATATTAGTATATTACATAGGATGCTTCCTCTTCAATAATTGGAAAGGCCTGTTGCTTTTGATCTTACTTTTACTTTCCTTTCTTGTGCCTAGCTAGCTTCCACCCAATATGCATTGTTTTGGTTTAAGCACTAAGCAATTTCAGCCACACTATCTTTCACTTCCTGGTGGTAACTAGAAATTATTATCGAAGGATCATCACACTTTGAGGCTGCAACATCTTACTGTGAGTTAAATTCCACATATCTCATTCTTACTTAGCTCTATATTCTTCATGTCTAATATTTATTTATTATTGCAACAATAATTGTGCTATGAAATCTACTCTCTTAGCAGTATTATTTTTTTTAATCTTTCATATTACTGAAAAGTAAGATCTACTGTGATGAGGTCGGTATTTAAGAATTTGATTATATTAATACGGAGTTAATAATTCGAGTGACAGTGGAATGTTTGAAAACAGCTAAAGAAGAAATTCGATTACAGAAGATAGCTTTTTCTCAACGATAAATTCTCAAAAATCCTCTGTTTCACTGCCTTAAGTTTTCTAACTAGTTATCAAAAGTTTCTTTTTCTTTTTTATTTTTTCTTCCTAAACATAGAAATTGAACTTGAATAAGTGAAAGACATAGCTAGCTAATTTTGTCCATAACATGTAGAGAAAAGGTTCATGCATGGCTTTCATCAAGTATTATCATTTCTAACCTTATCATTTGCAGATGAATAGATATATGGAGAATCATGTAGCTAAAGAGCTGGAAGCAATGCTGAAGAAGGCACAACCTTTGTTTACAACCAAAAGCTGCTGCATCTACAAGGTGCCCCATCATATCCGCCGGTCAAACGAAGATGCATACACTCCAGGGCTTGTTTCAATCGGTCCTCTTCATCACGGGAATTCCAGGCTGGTAACCATGGAATCCCACAAACAGGTTTACTGCCAACACTTCATTCAGAGATCAGAGGCAAGTTTAAGCGACTTGGTGAGTTGCGTGCAACAGTTGGAACCACTGATCCGTGCATGTTATTCTGAGAAGATCAATCTAATTATGACTGCATACTTGACTTGGAATTTGAACATGGTGTTCTTAAAATTCCACACATTTTAGTGCATGATATGACTGAAGTTAGGTTGAGGAACATTGTAGCTTTGGAGCAGTGTCATTATCCTTGTCATCACTACCTCACTGACTACGTTGACTTCCTTGCTCAACTTGTCAACTCAAACAAGGATGTGGATGTCCTCATCAATGCTGGAATAATTGAGAGTACCATAAGTGGTAATGACACTTCGGTGAATAAGATATTCAGTGATGTTGGGAAAAATATTCTAATGGAAAATTATAATGCTAATTATCTCCAAATTTGTCATGGTTTGAATGCTTACTACAAACATCCTTGGTACACTAAAATGGCAACTCTGAGATGCGATTATTTCACCACTCCATGGAAGACAGCGACTTTCATTGCTGGAATTGCACTGCTCCTTCTTATTCTTAATCAGACAGTATGTTCTTGATACAGGAGTATGTATCTTTATGTGTCATTAATTAAAGTAGTCTAGTTTAGCATATATTATTATATGAAAAAGTCTAGGGGCCAGCAACTTTGTTAAATTCTGGCCCGCATGTAACCAGCAAAGAAGAGTGAGCCATTGGATGAAATCTCACACCAATCTCACACCATTAAAACTATCATTGATAGCTATTTGATGGCTACAAATCACAAAAGTTGCTGGCCCCTTAGCATTCCTCTTATTATATTGTGTTATGAGTTAGTCCCACGCCACCCGAGTCATGAAAATTTCCCCTCCCCTACTAGTATAAATATGCGTATGTGGGTTCTTGACTATTTTTACCATAGTGGGTTGTTAACCTCATTAAGATTGGTGGCCCAAGCGACGTCCCCGCGTCAGTTCTATTCTCCAAGTTTAATTAATAAGAGAAATATCATGGTGATGAGTTCTGTACTATTATTAGTAGTAAACCTTATATCCTAAATTCTAAATAGATAGTAAAATAAAATGTTTACTTTGGCTTGTTTGGCTCTCATTCAAGTTGCTACAACCTACAAGTACAACAATATACTTCTCTTTTAAAATATCTATAAAAAAAACAAAGGAAAAAAAAACATGAAATTTTAAATTAAACTCTTCAAAATTTTAAAGAATTTGAGCCTGAAGAAGTGACTTCAACATTCCACATGTGTGTGTTCCAAAAAGAAAAAATCAATTGGAGAAGATAAGTTTTACAAATGAAATGGTGATGAGAAAATAAAATAAAATAAAATCTATTTTAGTATTGTTGCATGAGACAAGCGTTCGCTATGTTCATTACTAAATTTTGTAAACTTTGGTGACTTGAGTCAACTCATGAAGTCAAGTCAACCGATTGATTATTACAAAGGATGCTTCCTCTTCAATAATTGAAAGAGTCTTTTGCTTTTGATCTTACTTTTATGAACCAAAAGCGCGTACTGATTGATTAGTTTACTTTCCAGTTTCCAATGCCTAATCTCCACCCAGTATGCATGGTTTTGGTTTAATCACTAAGCAAATCCATCCACACTATCTTTCACTCTCTGGTGGCCAGATTTATTGAGGGATCATCACACTTTGAGTCCTGCAGAATCTTAATTACCGTGAGTTTAAATTCCACATGTCTCTATATTCTTCATGTCTAATATTTGTTTATTTTTTTTGTTGAAGCAATGATTATGCTGTGAACTCTACTGTCTTAGCATTTTATTTTGTTTTTTTTTTTAATTCCACATAGTTACCAACTCAATAGTAATGGAAAAGTAAGATCTATGGTGATGAAGTTGGTATTTAAGAATTTGATTAATATGGAATCTGATAAATTTTAAAGATGATGAGGAAATCATTGGTGGAAATAGCTTTCAGAGAATTTTTCCACTTTTTGCCTTCTGGTTTTCATAACAGAATCTTCTTTGCTTTGATGCTATTGACATGTGGTTTTCTTGGCAGGTTACCTTTGTTTAAATGGCTGAAATTTTCATCTCCATAGCAGCCAAGATCTCAGAATATGCGGTGGATTTAGCGATACGTCAAGGACAGTATCTGTTTCGTGCTGGAAGATTCATTAAGAATCTTGAAAAAGAAAAGCAGAAGCTGATTTCAACTCTAGGTAGTGTGCAGAAAAGAGTTGAAGCAACTGATAAAACAGAACAAGTCAAAGATTCTGTTCTGAAGTGGATCAATGAAGCCGAAAAGCTTGTAGAAGAGGTGGAGAATCTGGAAACAGAAGTAGAGACTAATGGAAGTTGTTTCAAGGGACAATGTTCTATTGGGAAGAGATATAATCTGTGCAAGAAAATGCAACAGAAAATAGAGTCTCTAATAAATCTGAACAAAAATGGTCAATTTGATACTATTGCCTTCCCTGCTCCAATTCCAGGCAGTGAGTATTTATATCCTGGAAACATTGTTTACTTCAAGTCCACACAGAAAGCGTTGGATCAAATTTTGGAGGCGTTGCAAGATGATAGTATCAATTTGATTGGACTCTACGGAATGGGAGGTTCTGGTAAGACAATACTGGTGAAAGCAGTTGGTAACGAGGCCAAGACTATGAATCTTTTCGACCGAGTTGTGCTTGCCACTGTATCAGAAACTCCGGATATCAAAGAGATTCAGAAGGAAATTGCTGAATTGATGGGGCTGAAATTTTCTGAAGAAAATAAAGCATCAAGAGCAATAAGAATATCTTTGGGGCTGAAAAGTAAAGAGAGAATTCTTGTGATCTTGGATGATGTTTGGGCTAAGCTTAAGCTTGAAGATATTGGAATTCCTTGTGATGAGGGTAACCAAAGCAGCTGCAAGATCATCTTGACTACGCGTCTGCGTGGAGTTTGCACCTTGATGAACTGTCAAAGAGAGATTCCTTTACATCTCTTGTCAGAAGAGGAAGCTTGGATGTTTTTCAAAAAGTATTCAGGAATAGGTGACAATTCGCCATCTGAGCTATTAAAGGTTGCCTCAAATGTTGCTATGGAATGTAAAGGGTTACCAATCGCAATCGAAGCAGTGGGATCTTCCTTGAAAAAGAAGCCTATTGAGGTCTGGAAGGCAGCATTATACAGTCTGAAACATTCAAAGCCAATGGATGTTGAAGATGGAGTGAGAGATGCCTTCTCGTGCATTGAATTAAGCTACAATCATTTGAGAAGCAAAAGAGATGAGTTAATGTTCTTGATGTGTAGTATGTTTCCAGAAGATCATGAGATCTTTGTTGAAGATTTGATCAGATATGGAGTGGGATTAGGCATATGTGGCGAAGTTGAATCAATTGACACAGCAAGGAATCAGTTGAGAGCTAGTATTAACAAACTTGTAAACTCTTGTCTGCTGATGCACTCTGACAAAAACAAAGAACACTTTTCTAATGTGAATAGAGCAGATCATGTGAAGATGCATGACATGGTTCGCGACACTGCTTTGTGGATAGCATCTAGATCAGAGAACAAAAAGATTCTGGTAAATCTTGTTAAAGATCTAAACACCTTGGTTGAAAATGGAGACATCAATGATTATTTTGCAGTATCATCATGGAACAAGAAAACGAACCGGATTGCTGCTCAAGTCACTGCTCCAAAGCTTCAGTTTCTATTGCTGAGTTCTAGAATGTCCTTGGATATAGCAAATGCATCTTTCGAAGGCCTTAAAGAGATCAAGGTTATGGCAATTATCAGTGAAGATTATAGGACTTTGTTATCATTGCCACATTCAACTCAATCCTTGACTAACCTGCAAACTCTATGCTTGAGAGGATGGGATTTAGATGATATATCTTTCATATTGAACCTTACAAAGCTTGAGGTTCTTGATTTGCGAGCTTGTCGCTTCAAACAAATTCCGAAGGAAATTGAGAGATTGAATAAATTGAAGTTGCTGGATTTGCAAGGTTGTGCAGTTCTAGAAAACTATAATTCTGAAGCAATAGGAAATTGTGAACAGCTTGAAGAGTTATATGTTTCTGGACCTTCCTTCCAGAAGGATGATAAATGCATGTTTCCTTGTCAAACTTTTCTTGATGATGTTATATCTTCGAATCTACAGAGGTATATATTAGAGCTTGGACCATTACAAACTTATGGCCATGGCATCAATGAGAATTCTAGTGTGAGAGCTCTAAGCTTGAAAGAGTTTGATATATCCAAATTTGGTGCATCTAAGATGAATCTTCTGCAAAGAGCAGAGGATATTTACTTGAACCGCCTTCGCGGAGGATGTAAGAATGTTGCTCCAGAGTTGGTTAAAGCAGCCGGAAGCATGAATGATTTGACTAAGCTCAGGCTTCGCTCTTGTTCGGAGATAGAATGCATCATAGATACATCTTCTTCTGGCGGTTATTTTCAGTTAGATGCATTGATGCCAGGTTTAGTCAAGTTAGAGCTGGAGGAAATGGAAAACTTGAAAGAACTTTGCCATGGTTCACCTATGCATGCTCTTGGCTTCTTTGAGAAATTAGAAGAACTCTACATAAGGAAGTGTGAGCAGTTGCGCAACGTTTTCCCTGCGAACTGCAAATTGGGCAGTCTTAAAATCCTTAAAATTGATGGCAGAGGACTTTATCAGCCTACTATTGCCATCAGCTGCGCAGCGGTTGCACTATTCTCTATGTCTGCTGCCAAAAGTCTAGAACAATTAGAAGAGCTATCTATATCAGATTGCAAGGATCTAAGGTGCCTAATTTCAAATGATGAAGATAATGGTAATGAGGACATATCTCAAGCTCTTAACAACTCACAATCAATGCTCCCAAATTTGAAGAAACTCTGCATTCATTATTGTCCAAAGTTAGAATTTGTGCTCCCAAACTTTTGTGTTGGCCTTGAGAAATTGCAGGAGATAGATATTTTTAAGGCTTCAGAGCTGAAATATATATTTGGCAATGAATATCAAAATGAGATCCAAACCAAGCTTCCCAATTTGAAATCACTCAAACTCCAGAACCTTGCGAATCTCATTCGGATATGCAGGGGAAACAGTCAGCCTTGGTGGCCATGTTTGAGGGAGCTAAGATGTGTTAACTGTCCAAAATTGAGCACATCATGTATCAATGTTTTGGTTAGATCAACAATGAAACAGCAGCATCTGAATAAGGTACATTCCGGCCCTTAAACTAGACAAAAAAATCGCTATATTTTCTGAAAACTTTTGGTACAGCATAGATACTTGATCACAAATTTTTGTTAATTAGAGAGACCTTTTTAAATGGAAATGTTTAAAGTATAATATAGGGACTTAGTTAAATATACTAAATTAAGATGTCTCAAATACTGCAGGGAGTTTCCCTTGAGGAGGATCAGGGAAAACATTTGGCCTCAGAATTAGAGCAAGTCGAATTTCGAGGCTTCTCCGAATTGAGGTTCATATGGTCTGATCCTACTAACAGACAGATTTTGAGTCTTCAATATCTTCAATATTTAAAGGTGGACGGCTGCACAAAATTGAAATCGATCTTCTCAGCTGCGATTCTGAGAAGCCTACCCGAGTTGACATCGCTTGTTATACAAGGCTGCAATGAACTGGAAGAGATTGTTTCAGAGGATGAAGAACTTCATCATGATCTATCCAATACTAAAGTAGTGTGTTTCCCAAAGTTGAGAAACTTGACTGTCAAGAATTGCAACAAATTAAAAAGCATTTTCTCTGTTTCTATGCTTGGAATGCCTCCTCAACTAAGTTATCTGCACATTTCAGATGCTGCTGAACTTGTACAAGTTTTCAGGAATAGTAGTGACAAGATTGTGTTTCCAAATCTCAGAGAAATGAAACTGAACAAACTACCATGTCTGGTGGACATTTGCATAGGATTTGAACTATTACAGCCACTGAAAGCAGTGAAGATCATGGTAGATCAGTGCCCAAATTTTACTTCAATTTCTGAAGCAACTTAAGTTTTAGCTCTTCAGAATAGAACAAAGGTAGAGAGATATAAATATTCCTTCATTATATGAAGCAATGTAAACAATGTTTCATTGTTATTTGAGTTTGATTGCAATGTAATCTCATTAGAGTTTTTTTCTTTTTTCTTTTTTATCAAAGATAAGAGACTCGAACTCGCAACCTCTTAATTGAGTACGAGGAGACTATGCCATTTGAGCTATAACTCATTGGCTCTCATTAGAGTTGATGATGAATCATTGTTTTGATATCATCAAATATTTATTTTAAAACACTGCTAAGGAGACAATAAATTAAACTAATGATATGTATACAATGAAGCATACCGTATGTTCATGTTCTCATATGTTGTAAAACCTAGCTTATTATATAATATTTCCATATTCCTTGTTGATATATATTATAGAGTAAAGTATCGTTTTTGTCCCCAACGTTTGGGGTAAGTCCTAAAGTTGTCTCTAACGTTTCAATCGTCTTATTTAAGTCCCTAACGTTTCAAGATTGACTCAATATTGTCCTGCCGTTAGGGATCCGTTAACAAAATTGACGGCGGGACAAAATTGAGACGATTTTAAATTGTTAGGGACTTAGTGCATGTTTGGGCGCCATTATTTTGTTAAAAAAAGATCTTTTTTCAATGAAAAAAGATCTTTTTTTATTTTTTAATGTGTTTGGCAAATTTCTAGTAGTAAAAGTAAAAGCACTAGTAAAATCAAAAAAAGATCTTTTTTGAGAAGCTGTAATTTACATCTTTTTTTAAAAGATCTTTTTTCTTTAAAAAAAAGATGTTTTTCATGTAATAAATAAACAAAAAAGTACTTTTATATTGTTATACCCAAACATAATTGATTGATAAAAAGACCTTTTTACATGAGATATCCAAACATAAAATTACTTTTACTTCTCTATAAGATCTTTTAAAAAAAGATAACTTGAAAAAAGATCTTTTTTTAAAAGCTCACCCAAACATAAAAAGATCTTATAGGAATTTTAATTATAAGATCTTAAAAAACGTTAAGGACAAAAATAATACATAAAAATAAATTTTAATTTAATTTTATCTTTCAATAATATTAATTTTTTATTGTACATAGTATTCAATTATTTTTTAATTACATCTAAATAAATTACACTTAATCACATTACTTTCATTTTAAATAAATTTATTTTTTTTATAATTTTAAAGAATTTCGATACATTAGAGACAAAAGGTATAATTTATATTTTATTGTATATATATTATTTTTTCTTTTCTACAAGTTTATATATTAGTCATTCTACAAACATTTCATGATAACTAAAAATCTTTAAGAGTAAAATTATAAAAAAAATTAATTTATTTAAAATGAAAGTAATATGATTAACTTGGATGTGATGAAAAAATAATTGAATAATATGTATAGTAAAAAATTAATATTATTGAAGGATAAAATTAAAATTTATTTTTATGTATTATTTTTGTCCCCAACGTTTTCGTCCTATTTAAGTCCCTAACGTTTCAAAATCGTCTCAATTTTGTCCTGCCGTCAATTCTGTTAACGGATCCCGAACGACAAGACAACATTGAGTCAGTTTTAAAACGTTAGGGACTTAAATAGGACGACTGAAACGTTAGGAACAACTTTGGGACTTATCCCAAACGTTTGGGACAAAAACATACTTTACTCTATATTATATGACCTTCGCAAAACTTACCAATACAAGTCATACAAATATTAATTATATTTCGATAATTAATGAAAAATAGGGAGCAAGTATGTGTATGCCCCATCCAAAAGATTATATATAGGATATAGCCACACTTTATATTCTATATCATGCTTTTCATGTCATTATTATATTGAGAGAAAATTTAACGAGGTAAATACTAATTTAATACCTCAAAGATTTTAATGCTGATAAAATAGTATCTGACTTTTGTTATTGATAAAATGATTCTTAAAAAATTTTAAAATTTGACAAGTGTCCGATGAGAAGGATGTTGAGGTGGCCATCAAATTTTTCTAATATGGCATATCTCTTTAGATAATTACTAAATCATCCTTTATAATTAGTTTAAAATTAGAAAATCTCCAATCTTTTGTCCTAGATTTTATTAAGCTGGAAAATATGCCTCCACCTCTCTTTTCACGACCGTCCGCTACCTTCCTCCTCTCTCGTTGTCACCTGCCACCTTCCCCCCCTCTCATCGCCAAGCTCCTCCTCTCTTACTGCTTCCCCTTCTCACTCTTAAGGTCACCGTAGAACTGTTGTCGTGCGCCTGAGACCCAACCTAAGAAGAATATCATCTCATGCAACTAACCCATTCAAGGAGAACATCATTGTTGTGTGTCTGACCAGATTGAGGAGAATGCCATCTTTGCACGCTTGAGAAGAATCGTTAGAATCGTCGTGTCATAGGTAGAAGCCTCTTTTTTTCGTCGCATTAGAGGAGAATCGTCTTCTTCGCCGTCCAACAAGATCATCAAAGGTAGAATCGTTTTCGTTGAAGTCCGGTCTCTGACGAACGTTGTCTTTGCACGCCTGAAGAGAATCATCAGAGGCAGAATCGTCGTGTCATAGGTAGAAGCGTAGCCTTTTTGGTCGCGTTAGAGAAGAATTGTCTTCATAGCCGTCCAGCAAGATCATTAAAGGTAGAATCGTTTTTGTTGAAGTCCGATCTCCGTCCCAGCCTCCAACAAAATCATTCTTCATCGTTGGCCGCTCTAACGAATGAGCTAACCATTAAAGCAACTAAACTTAATTACTTAAATTTTAGTTTAATAAATTATTATTTTTAAAAAAATTCACCACAACAATAACAGTCTTCCCTATATCAATAAAAATAGTTAATGTTCATTCATTATTTAAAGATCATCTAAAAAATTTGATTGGATAATCATTTATAATTTCTTATTACATCGAAATTAAAATCTATTTATCGTTACACTTTGTCCAATAAAAAAAAAAAACATATTCAGTTATTCACGTTGATTATATATATAAAAAGAAAAAGAAAAGGCCAAATATTTCATAAATATGAACATTTTTTATTTCATGAATATAAATATTCGGCGCGTGTGAGAGAAGGGTTTTAGTTCACGCAGCGCAAGCTTCAAGCGGGATTTTGGCTCTCTCTCTTCTCTGCGAATTCACCATGGCCGACGAAGACTACGATGACATTGATATGGGGTTAATCTCTCTAAATCTCTCCTTGTTATATGCATAAATCAGAGTTTGTGGAGATTAAAATTTAAAATCTCGTCTGTGTTTCTTCGATGGATTTGTTATATTCATCATTAGGGTTTTTTTAATTTTTTATTTTGAGGTTCTGATTTGGTCACTGTTACAAAATTACCTATTAGCTACTGCGTTTCATGCTTTTACAATTTCAATGCTTAGTTAGAGCTCTCTATTCTGCTTCTTCAATTTGTTTATTGCTAACTTGTTATTGAGAGATTTCTCATATACAAAGAATGTTGATGATGCAGATATGAAGATGAACCCCCAGAGCCTGAGATTGAGGTATAGAAATTTTTGGTCTTTTGCTATGTTTTTGTCCCCTTTTTTTTTTAATTTATTTTGTACAAGTATATATGGTTATGAAACATGGGATTGAATGATTCAATGAAATTTATTGGTGGATTCTTTGGTTTTGATGGGCAGGAGGGGGCAGAGGAGGATGTTGATAACAACAAAAATGAGGACATAACTGGAGAGCCTCTTGAGGTCGATGACAAGGAAGATGAACAACCGGTGGAGCGGCCTCGAAAGACTTCCAAGTACATGACCAAGTATGAGCGTGCCCGGATTCTGGGTACACGTGCTCTCCAAATCAGGTTTCATTCTAACTCCCTGATGTTTAGGGTCTGTGTAGCTTTAGAAAGAATTTGTTTTGTTCAATATTTACCACAAGAATGCCATCTCATGGTTGATTGTTTCGTTTATGTTGCAATCGGTAAGCAGATTTGGGGAACAAAAAATGAGATGGTAGTTTTGCAGTTAGAATTGAAAATAGAAGATGAAAACGAATTAACCTTAGGGTTAAGATTTTGCTTATTATTTTTTTCTTTGTGATGACATAAAATGCTCCTTCTTAAATGGCAGTATGAATGCTCCTGTTATGGTGGAACTGGAGGGGGAAACTGACCCACTTGAGGTAATGCACTTCCTTTTATGTTCTTTTTACTTGATCTTTGCTTCCTTCTTGTAATGTTACAATATTTGAACACATTGTGAGTGTTTTCATTTGCTAAATTTGTTATGCCAGATGACAAATATTAAATCTCCAAATATGTGTTAGTGTGGTCATATCCGCTAACATTTCATTAAGAATCTTCATGGCATTGACCACCTTAATGCTTTTTTGTCAATTCCGGTATCCTTGAAATGCATATTATAGTATTTAGGTTCTTGCCCTGTAGTTTGCTATACAGTTGTACAAATAAGTTGCTAATACACAGATGCATAGATTGTTCATATAGTAGCTCAAATTTCACCAGACATTGGTTTATCTTGATCTATCACGTCCCATGTGTTTCTCTTGTTTTTATGTTTGGCATGTAAACAAGTTTTACTGTCATTGCATGCCTTCTCCTAGCCTTTCCCTTGAAAAATAAGTTCTCAGCTTTAGATATTACACCATAAACTGTAGTTTTTAATTCAGTTTGATGATGACATGGTCATTTTAATATAGAAATGTAGAACTATGGATTTTATTTTGATCTGCAATGAGTAGAATTTTACAAGTTATTTGGAGCAGGTTTGTTTGCATTGAATATGCCATGCTGCACATTCTCTTTGTTCCTATATTATCCTTATTTGTTAATGTGCTGCCAATAGCTTTGATATTTCCTGTAGTTATGAGCATTCTTTCATAGGTCTAGTTCCAACTAATTTTGTTATATTAATTATTCGAGATACATATTTTGTTCGAGCTCCTTTGTGGTTTCTTCCTTTTACTTAATCAGTTGTTTGATTGCACTAGCTTTGCATTTATTTGAAATTTCACCTAGATCATATTCCTAATATCTTGTTTTTTCTCTTAATGTATTAGATTGCTATGAAAGAGCTTCGAGAGCGGAAGATACCCTTTACCATCCGTCGCTACTTACCCGATGGAAGGTAACTACATAATGCATTTCACAAGTTTTGGGACCTGATTTTTGTTGTTTACATCGTCTTTCTTTATGTCATGCTCACTGTTACCATTTTTTGACTAAACTTTTCCAGCTTTGAGGATTGGGGGGTTGATGAACTGATTGTGGAAGACTCGTGGAAGAGGCAAGTTGGCGGTGGTAATTGATGCTTTAAAATGACAGAGATATATAATTAGTGAGGGAGGTTCATATCAGGCCTGGATTTTGCATAAACTTTGGGTTATAATGCTGTATTAATTGTTTGTGCAGGAGACTTTTAGTTACGCTTGTCTATATTTCTTTGATTTCTTCAATAGTGTGTTTTAAGAATTGTCAAATCCCCTTCTTGGAAACAATATGGGATAAATGGAACATTGGATCCAAACCTAATTCTGTTTCTACTTTTCTCTAATATTGTGTCTTTTAATGATATCTGTGGAGAGTTTTTAGGAAAATATAGATATCATCGTATTGAATTGGTATTATTATTATTTATGCCTTTTTGTTGTAAAAAAATATATATGCTCAATTGCTCATCAAAAGATAAGATAAGTGTGTATTAAACTCTATTAATAAACCATTTAATATGCTACATTATAACTGGCAATGCCATTGTTTCATATCATGGGAGAAGCAGAAGATTGATCTCTCTACCTTTGTTTTGCTAACTCTTGACTTTCTATATCGGCCAAGAAACTTTTTCAAATTATATGAAACCATGACAAATATTTCCTGTCTTTTTTATTCTTCTCTTATTTTCACATGTCTCGAGTTAAATATTAAAATAAATTGTTAATTTCAATTTTATTTTTATCGTACATATTATACACTAAATTCATTGCCTTCCGGTTCTCCCCATACTTTTTCATAGAGTAATATTATTATTTATTTATTGAGTGACTAATTTTTATTTTTGTTAAAACGTTTGAACATTCCAATCTAAATACTTGTTTTCTTTGAAGCAACAAATTAAAAAATGCAGTATTCAATTAAATGGTTTAACATACTGTCGTTTTATTCAAATGGCAAGCATCACCAGATATTCTTTTGACAAAATGTTGGATTAAATTTATTATTTTATGTAATTTGTCTATTGTTGGACAGAATACTTTTACCACAGTCCACAGATATAAATTAAATTCATTTTTTACAACAAATAATAACATTTTATCAAAGAAATATAAGTTTGTATTCATGTCACTTGTGTTGCTTTGCCCAACATTGCATTTTGGATTATGCCGTGAGACAGTGTTACTGGATAATTTTACAGGATTAGGATTAAGAACCCATGTTAATATTACAAATTAAAAAATTCAAAAAAAAATAGAAAATTTAAATTTTTAATACATTTGTTATATATTTACTAAAGCAAAAACTTTACCAATTACCACTGATATAAATTGAATTCATTTTTTACAACAAATAACTTTTTGTCCTTAAGCATACAAAATTTTCTTTTTATCTTGTTTTGTTTAGTATAAAAAAGCCAACTGCAAGATAAATTTTAATTAAATACACAAATAAAAAAAATTAAGAATGAATATAGATGAGATATAAATTAAGAATAAAAAAATTGAGAATAAAAATAAATTGCGTGACTTCAATTAAAACCGCTCGTTAATTGAAACGTTCCCATTTGAAGAATAACAACGTGAGAAAATTATTAGTTTAAATTTTTAAATATAGATGAGATATAAATTAATTAAGGTAGAATTATAAGTAATATTTTTATATAAACTAATTTTATTTTTTAAATCGGTCAAAATTATATTTTTAATACCATTTTATCATTTTAAAAATTATATTTTTATACCTATAAAAATTAAATTTTTTATAATTACAAGTACTCGTATTTCGTTTACAGTAAAATAAAATAAATAAAGTTAATAACTAAAAGAAGAATAAAAACAAAAAATGAAAAAAAAAGTGTTTAAAAATTTTATAATTATTAATTTTATAATAGTAATCACTCTTTTATTTAATAAAAAAAAGAAAAAAAAAAATATTAGACCCGGCGGACCGCCCCGCCCCGCCCCGCCACAACCCGCCAATTTGGCGGTGCGAGTTTGGTGGGTTTTTGTAATTTGGCGGGCTCTAAATCCTAGTCCGACCCGCCTTTTTAGTGGGTTTAGCGGATCGACCCAACGGGCTCGACCCGTTTTGCCACCCCTACGTGCAATCGTGACATTAATTTGTTAAATTACTTGCTCCCCAAGCTGAAGCAGAACTAAATTAATTTAATTAAAACAACAAATTAAAAGAAAAGGGATAAGATTATAAGAATGAGTAAACACTAAAGAGTAAAGAGTAACCCAAGGCAACGGTTGAATATGATTCTCCCAAGTTGGTAGGGGCAGTATCGTCACATTTGTTCTTAAAAAGTTAAAATTGCTTGCTCCCCAAGCTGAAGAACAACTATATATACTTCCCTTCATTTCATGCCCATTTCCCACACCAATATCCATCTTTTTTCTTCTATCTTCCATCAAATCCATCTTCGCATTTCTTGTTTATGGCCATGGCCACTCTCCTGGGCCCACCTGAACTCTCAAATTACAACCCCGAAGCCCAACCACAACCAACCCCCGTTGCCGCCGCCACCACCACCGCAGTCTCAGAACCATTCATTGACCAAATGGTCTCGAGATTTAACAATCCCAAACCCCCAATGGGGTTGACAGAGAACCAGTCCGCAACATTCTTGTCAACCGGCAACCCATGCCTTGACTTCTTCTTCCACGTCGTTCCCGACACTCCCTCCGACTCCCTCCGAGAGAGGCTCGACGTGGCATGGGCCCACAACCCCCTCACCACACTCAAACTCGTCTGTAACCTCCGAGGCGTCCGCGGAACCGGCAAGTCCGATCGCGAAGGCTTCTACACTGCTGCCATGTGGCTCTTCTCTAACCACCCCAAGACACTCGCAGCCAACGTCCCTTCCTTTGCCGAATTCGGTTACTTCAAGGACCTTCCGGAAGTTCTCTACAGGATTCTAGAAGGTTCCGATGTGCGAAAGGATCAGAAGGCGCAGTGGCTCAGCGTAAAAGGCTCCAGAAAGAGGAACAGGTTGATGAAGATGAGGGAAACAAGGTGGGGACGGGGAAGAGGAAGGGGAGCGTTCCAGCTGAGCAGGGGAAGGGGAACCGAAAGGAATTTGAGGAATGCCAGAAACAAGGAGCAGAGCATGAAGAAGAAGACGTTTGGTGATTTCTTAGTAGGATTGAAGCCCTTTGAGAATTCTCCGAACGAGATGATGAAGAAGGAGAAAGAAACTGCACGTTCTCTCAGGGAACAAAAGAAGGTTTCCATGGCCAAGAAGCTCCTTAACCTTTACAACGACGATGCAAATTTTCAGCTCCTCCACGATAGCATCTCCGATCATTTTGCCAACTGTTTGAAGAACGATCTGGAGTTGTTAAATTCCGGCAAATCAACGGCTATCAGTCTGGCTGCGAAGTGGTGTCCCTCTCTTGACTCTTCCTTTGACCGATCCACGCTTCTATGTGAATCCATTGCGAGGAGGATGTTCCCTCGCACCGAGTATGAAGGAATCGAGGAGGCGCATTATGCTTACAGGATCCGTGATCGGTTACGAAAGGAGGTTCTTGTTCCTCTTCGGAAGATTCTAGAACTTCCAGAGGTTTACATGAGTGAGAAACGCTGGGATTCGATCCCATACAACAGAGTGGCCTCTGTGGCTATGAAGCTCTATAAGGAGAAATTCATGAAGCATGATAAAGAGAGGTTCATGAAGTACCTTGTGGACGTGAAGTCAGGGAAGACTACAATAGCCGCCGGCGCATTGCTTCCTCATGAGATCATACAGTCATTGAGGTATCGATGTCGACGTCGATATCGATATGGAGATGAAGATGAAGATGAAGAGGAAGATGGTGATGAGGTGGCAGAGCTTCAGTGGAACAGAATGGTGAGTGACATGCTTAAGGAGGGTAAGATGAAGAACTGTTTGGCTGTGTGTGATGTTTCTGGAAGCATGAGTGGGGTTCCCATGGATGTTTGTGTTGCATTGGGGTTGTTGGTGTCTGAATTGAATGAGGAACCATGGAAGGGAAAGGTTATCACATTCAGTGCAAATCCTAAGCTTCATTTGATTAAAGGCAATAGTCTCTCTTCCAAGATCAACTTTATTAGGGAGATGGAGTGGGGGATGAACACGAATTTCCAAAGAGTGTTTGATCGAATTTTGGAGGTGGCTGTGGATGGAAAATTGAAAGAAGATCAGATGATTAAGCGGGTGTTTGTGTTCAGTGACATGGAGTTCGATCAAGCATCCGCGAAGCCTTGGGAGACCGATTACCAAGCAATTACAAGGAAGTATAGTGAGAAAGGTTATGGCTCTGCTGTTCCTCAGATTGTGTTCTGGAATCTAAGGAACTCGAGGGCCACTCCGGTGGCGGCCACCCAGCAAGGAGTGGCCCTCGTGAGTGGATTCTCTAAGAATCTGATGAAGTTGTTCATGGACAATGACGGTGAACTCACCCCCGAAAGTTCAATGGAAGCTGCAATTTCCGGCCCCAAATATCAGAAATTAGTCGTGCTAGATTAACCATTTTTTTTTTTTTTATTACCTTCGAGTTTTCTTAATCTGTGTAAATAAGCAGTTATTCAGTAATAAATATTTGGATTAATTATGCCTATCAATCACTATTTTGCATTTTAATTTTTAATTATGCCTATCAAGAGGCTTTACCTATGCATATTGTTTTGATAGAACTCCTTGATGAAGAGGAATTTGGGGAGGCTGCAGAATCCAGAACCTTCGATGAAGATTCAACAAATCCAGCAAAGGAACTCGGCCTTTTGGGTAGTGAACTGAAACTTATAAAATTGAATTTATTAATGATTATAGTAGTTTTCTGATGAGCAAATTGTTGGTAGGAGGAAAACCCGGAGACAAGTATGTTCTTGATCCATTTACCAGTATTGTTGCATTAGACAAGTTTTTGCTATATTGTATTCATATTTATTATGAACTAAATTTTGTAAATTGGTAATATAAACAATAAATATTTTCTTGTGAGATTTTTTCCACTTTTTGCCTTCTGGTTTTCATAACAGAATCTTCTTTGCTTTGATGCTATTGACATGTGGTTTTCTTGGCAGGTTACCTTTGTTTAAATGGCTGAAATTTTCATCTCCATAGCTGCCAAGATCTCGGAATATGCGGTGGATTTAGCGATACGTCAAGGACAGTATCTGTTTCGTGCTGGAAGATTCATTAAGAATCTTGAAAAAGAAAAGCAGAAGCTGATTTCAACTCTAGGTAGTGTGCAGAAAAGAGTTGAAGCAACTGATAAAACAGAACAAGTCAAAGATTCTGTTCTGAAGTGGATCAATGAAGCCGAAAAGCTTGTAGAAGAGGTGGAGAATCTGGAAACAGAAATAGAGACCAATGGAGGTTGTTTCAAGGGACAATGTTCTATTGGGAAGAGATATAATCTGTGCAAGAAAATACAACAGAAAATAGAGTCTAATAAATCTGAACAAAAATGGTCAATTTGATACTATTTCCTTCCCTGCTCCAATTCCAGGCAGTGAGTATTTATATCCTGGAAACATTGTTTACTTCAAATCCACAAAAAAAGCTCCGGATCAAATTTTGGAGGCGTTGCAAGATGATAGTATCAATTTGATTGGACTCTATGGAATGGGAGGTTCTGGTAAGACAATACTGGTGAAAGTAGTTGGTAACAAGGCCAAGACTATGAATCTTTTCGACCGAGTTGTGCTTGCCACTGTGTCACAAACTCCGGATATCAAAGTGATTCAGAAGGAAATTGCTGAATTGATGGGGCTGAAATTTTCTGAAGAAAATAAAGCATCAAGAGCAATAAGAATATCTTTGGGTCTGCAAAGTAAACAGAGAATTCTTGTGATCTTGGATGATGTTTGGGCTAAGCTCAAGCTTGAAGATATTGGAATTCCTTGTGAAGAGGGTAACCAATGCAGCTGCAAGGTCCTTTTGACTACGCGTCTGCGTGGAGTTTGCACCTTGATGAACTGTCAAAGAGAGATTCCTTTACATCTCTTGTCAGAAGAGGAAGCTTGGATATTTTTCAAAGAGTATTCAGGAATAGGTGACAATTCGCCATCCGAGGTATTAAAGGTGGCCTCAAATGTTGCTATGGAATGTAAAGGGTTACCAATCGCAATTGAAGCAGTGGGATCTTCCATGAAAAAGAAGCCTATTGAGGTCTAGAAGGCAGCATTATACAGTCTGAAACATTCAAAGCCAATGGATGTTGAAGATGGAGTGAGAGATGCCTTCTCCTGCATTGAATTAAGCTACAATCATTTGAGAAGCAAAAGAGATGAGTTAATGTTCTTGATGTGGAGTATGTTTCCCGAAGATCATGAGTTCTTTGTTGAAGATTTGATCAGATATGGAGTGGGATTAGGCATATGTGGCGAAGTTGAATCAATTGACACAGCAAGGAATCAGTTGAGAGCTAGTATTAACAAACTTATAAACTCTTGTCTGCTGATGCACTCTGACAAAAACAAAGAACACTTTTCTAATGTGAATAGAGCAGATCATGTGAAGATGCATGACATGGTTCGCGACACTGCTTTGTGGATAGCATCTAGATCAGAGAACAAAAAGATTCTGGTAAATCTTGTTAATGATCTAAACACCTTGGTTGAAAATGGAGACATCAATGATTATTTTGCAGTATCATCATGGAACAAGAAAATGAACCGGATTGCTGCTCAAGTCACTGCTACAAAGCTTGAGTTTCTATTGCTGAGTTCTAGAATGTCCTTGGATATAGCAAGTGCATCTTTCGAAGGGCTTAAAGAGATCAAGGTTATGGCAATTATCAGTGAAGGTTATAGGACTTTGTTATCATTGCCACATTCAACTCAATCCTTGACTAACCTGCAAACTCTATGCTTGAGAGGATGGGATTTAGATGATATATCTTTCATATTGAACCTTACAAAGCTTGAGGTTCTTGATTTGCGAGCTTGTCGCTTCAAACAAATTCCGAAGGAAATTGAGAGATTGAATAAATTGAAGTTGCTGGATTTGCAAGGTTGTGCAGTTCTAGAAAACTATAATTCTGAAGCAATAGGAAATTGTGAACAGCTTGAAGAGTTATATGTTTCTGGACCTTCCTTCCAGAAGGATGATAAATGCATGTTTCCTTGTCAAACTTTTCTTGATGATGTTATATCTTCGAATTTACAGAGACATGTATTAGAGCTTGGACCCTTACAAACTTATGGCCATGGCATCAATGAGAATTCTAGTGTGAGAGCTCTAAGCTTGAAAGAGTTTGATATATCCAAATTTGGTGCATCTAAGATGAATCTTCTGCAAAGAGCAGAGGAAATTTCCTTGAACCGCCTTCGCGGAGGATGTAAGAATGTTGCTCCAGAGTTGGTTAAAGCAGCCGGAAGCATGAATGATTTGACTAAGCTCAGGCTTCGCTCTTGTTCGGAGATAGAATGCATCATAGATACATCTTCTTCTGGCAGTTATTTTCAGTAAATCAAAGAATGCCGACTCTGATCTTTCAAAAGATCGTGATTCAAAGGATAAGGAAGCTTTACTTAGATAGGGCTTTGATGCTCTTTATTCCTTCTCAAAAGAAAATGCCATTTAACAAAGACGGACTGGACTCTCCCGTACTGAAGGCAACGCAAAGTTGCCAATGCTTCTAGTGCGAATCTTGCTTTCGAAAGGATCAGAGCCTAGTGTACTCTCTGTTCTTTCTAGTCTGGGTCTGCTTTGCCAATGCACTGATAGCTATGATTCTTCGATCTCAAAAGTGAAAAGATAAGGATTGGATGCTGTTCAAAGATCTCCCCGCGGTGAAGGTAGACACGCTTGTTCAACGCTATTGTCTTACCGGAGTCAGGCTTCAAAGCTTGGCAAGTGACTGGGTGGTTCAATAGTGAAGAGCATAGCTTTTCTCCGGATGGTCTTGGTAAGCTGCTCTCTAATGAGCAGAAAATCGCAACTACCAGGACCCTCCTCCCCAGATACTGTCCTCGTGTGCTAACCACTCCCGATCGCCAAATCAATCAAGCGGCTCGCGGCGGTCTGGTTAAAGATCACTTGAGTGGCTTTTCGCCTTTGAATGCAGAGAAGGAACTCTTCCCCTTTCAATCGAAGGTGCTGGCTACTCAAGAAATTGCATATCATATAAAAAGCCCTTGCTCGGGCACAGCCAGACTTTGACTTTGATTCCTTAGCAAAAGAACAATCCGAAGCCGATGGATGGTCGAGCTTCCGCCCTGCTTCTCTTCGCCTCAGTCTTAGGAAGAGTAGGATGCCTTAATGCCAGGTTTAGTCAAGTTAGAGCTGGAGGAAATGGAAAACTTGAAAGAACTTTGCCATGGTTCACCTATGCATGCTCTTGGCTTCTTTGAGAAATTAGAACAACTCTACATAAGGAAGTGTGAGCAGTTGCGCAACGTTTTCCCTGCGAACTGCGAATTGCGCAGTCTTAAAATCCTTAAAATTGATGGCAGAGGACTTTATCAGACTACTGTTGCCATCAGCTGCGCAGCGGTTGCACTATTCTCTATGTCTGCTGCCAAAAGTCTAGAACAGTTAGAAGAGCTATATATAGCAGATTGCAAGGATTTAAGGCGCATAATTTCAAATGAAGATAATGGTAATGAGGACATATCTCAAGCTCTTAACAACTCACAATCAATGCTCCCAAATTTGAAGAAACTCTGCATTCATTATTGTCCAAAGTTAGAATTTGGGCTCCCAAGCTTTTGTGTTGGCCTTGAGAAATTGCAAGAGATAGATATTTTTAAGGCTTCAGAGCTGAAATACATCTTTGGCAATGAATATCAAAATGAGATCCAAACCAAGCTTCCCAATTTGAAATCACTCAAACTCCAGAACCTCGCGAATCTCATTCAGATATGCAGGGGAAACAGTCAGCCTTGGTGGCCATGTTTGAGGGAGCTAAGATGTGTTAACTGTCCAAAATTGAGCACATCTTGTGTCAATGTTATGGTTAGGTCAACAATGAGACAGCAGCATCTGCATAAGGTACATTCCAGCCCTTGATGATAAATTCGCTATTTTTTCCTGAAAACTTTTGGTACAGTATACATACTTGATCACAAATTTGGTAAGACCTTTTTGAAAAGAAAAAGACAATTAGTTACAAATACTAAATTAAGATGTCTTATATAACACTACTAATGCAGGGAGTTTCCCTTGAGGAGGATCAGGGAAAACATTTGGCCGCAAAATTAGAGCAAGTCGAATTTCGAGGCTTCTCCGAATTGAGGTTCATATGGTCTGATCCTACTAACAGACAGATTTTGAGTCTTTAACATCTTCAATATTACCATTTGAAAAATTAGTGAAAAGTAAGTTCTATGGTGTGATGAAATTGGTATTTAAGAAGTTGATTAAACTGTAATTAATTTAAGTGACAGAGGATTGTTTACAGTTGGTGTAAAAGAAAAACTCAATTGTAGAAGATAAATTTTACAAATGAAATGGTGATGAGAAAATAAATGAAAATCCATTCCAGTATTGTTGCATTAGACAAGTTTTTGCTATATTGTATTCATATTTATTATTAACTAAGTTTTGTAAATTGGTAATGTTAGGAAGTTAAAAAATAAACAAGGAATATATATGGAAATATATAATACGCTATTCTTTACAACATACGAGAACATGAACATACGGTATGCTTCATTTTATACATATCATACTAATTTATTGTCTCCTTAGCAGTGTTTCCATAATCTATATATTTTACCACCATGTATCATTCTTGAAGCTTTGGCAGGAAAAGCATGGAAGATCTTTGATTAATTTTCGAAGGCCTTATCATTTTGCCATGCATCGTCCTAACACTTCCACTACTACTCTTTGTTTCTACAATAATTTTTATTATCATCTCCGTCAGAAGAATCAAACTCAAATATGTGAGAGAAGATAATAAAATTTAATTTTGATCCATTGTACGTATAAATTAATTTTATACATACATTTAATTATATATTATTATGTTGGAATGATGATTCTGTAAAATGTTTTATATTATTAATACATTAAAATTAAGGCTCAATTTTATGGATATGGAAGATTTGGGTGTGCTATTTCTAGATATGGAGTTATTGCGTATAAGACAAAAATGTGGAACAACTTTTTCTGGGCCAAAGGTAGAACAATTCGGACCATGCGAGTTCTTTGGCCATGAAAATTTGCTTCACAAATCGCATGGTCCGATTTACAGCTCGTGGAATTTGAAATCTGAAACACGCAACTCGGACCCTCCGTTTTGCTTGTTCTGGAAAATTTTTTTGAACTTTATGGGGATCAAATCGGACGGTACGATTTGGTTTCTTTATAATTTTTTTGAATCAGGTTAACCTAATCGAAGGGTCCGATTTTGTTTTATGGACATATATAAAAATGTGTTTTGTGTCTCTTTGGTATTTTCACTCTGCTTCCACCATGCAAAGCTTGAAAAAATGGAGAAATGAAGAAGAAAATGGGTGAAAGTGAAGTTAAGAGTGAATGGTGAAAGTGTGAAACTCCCATGGTGAGTGTGAGGCTATGTTGGGTGCAACACCACCGTTCGCGGAGAAGTCTCTGTGTGACACGTGTCCTCTTGGTCACAACACGGACCGTGTGTTTTGCAAAACACAACTCGGACCGTCCGTTTTGAGGAACACAACTCGCAGGGTCCGAGTTCTTGTTCCTCTGATCCCACAACGAGGTGAAGCACCTCTCCTCCTCATATGCGAGTCCAACACTTTCTTTGCTTCCATATTCAAATTAAAAAGTGTAAAATGAAACTCTAAAAAATATTATGACAGTTTTAAAATTGTTTGATATTCGATAGGTCAATATAAATATAAATAAGTATTTAAAATAACTTAGTCAAAACAATTAAAACATAAAAATTTAATTGAAATGATAAACTTTTAATGGTAAACCTTTTTCAAATGATAGATATATAATTATTTATGTGCTTTAATCTATCTAATTAGTTAATTTTTAATTTCAACAGAAATTACATAGGTCAACTAGTTTGTGTTGAAATGAAACAAAAAATACAACACAAAGCTGATTTTTGTTATGCTATTGCTAGGTGTTTCAAAAAGGAAAATTGTGTCATATATAAGATAATAATAATACTAATGTATATATCATATCAAATAATTTTTATATGTAGTACTTGATATTCCGGCGATTAGTTTTCTAAAACTATTTCATGATTTATTACTATTATTGAAATTAAAAATTTTTTAAAGTTATCCGTAAAAATTCATATTGACCATATATTAATAAAAATAAAAAAACACTTACAAAGATTAGAATTTAAACTCTAATTTTTTTAATCAAATATAATTATGCAAATTTAACAAATAAAAAAAAGATATCTACGTACATAATAAGGACCCATATAAGATAAACTATAATTCTAAAATCCTAATTAATAGGATAACAATTCCCAAATTAAATTTTTAAAGAAAATTTTTAATAAAGCAATAAATAAAATACAATAAATATTGATTTTCATTTTAAACTTTAACATAACTCATAGACTTATTTCAAATACCTTAACATTCACAAGAATGTATAATAACCATGTTCTTCCTTCATATAAACTTGTAGCAACGATGGAATGTCGAAGTATTTGTTGTATATACTACAATTACTTGGATTATAAATAATTAGATTGTGAGACTTGCTCTTATGGCTGCGCAAATTTTTTGAAGTTGAAAACTTTTTTATCACATTGATCACACTTGTATTTCTTTTTTTGATCAGACATGATGAACAATATTCAATATTCAAGTAAGAAAAATATGTAGAATAAAATAGTAAAACAAATAATAAGAATGTATTGAACAACTATTATGGTATAGTAGATATATATAGAAAAACTTTATATGCTTTAAAACAAATATTATATTTAGTTTTTAAGTATTTGATTCAATTTCTTTATTTAAAGATATTCTTAAAAAATATACATACATTCATAAAATAATGAGGATGTGATATAAATAAATGTAATCTTATGCAAATTTTGTAATATCAAAATTAAGAGATATTACACAAGAATCATTAGTTATGATGATGATATATAATTGATTAAGGGAGAAAAAAAATAGCAATAAAAATAAATATTAAAAAGATATGAAATGTTAAATTATCAAATAAATTAAATAAATCATATTAAATGCTAATAATGAGAGTAGACAATTAAAATAATAATAACATCATAAAAACATATTCATATCTAAGATATAATAATATATTTTTTATTTGAAATGCATATCAAATGATATATTTAAAGAAAATTTAACATGGTTATGTGTATTTTAGGATAACATTTATTCATATATATATTATATATATTGATTGATTTTTTTTTTAATAAAGATTTTATAAGGATAATATATCTACCAAAATATGGAAAGAAAAAAATTAAATGTATTTTTAGTCTTTATAAATAATATTCTAATATGTATAATAGAATATGAAGAGAAAAAAATTACATGTATTTTTAATCCTTATAAATAATATTCTTTTCGTTTGGATTTGTCTACTATTTGCACTTTTACGTTTGACTCAATTTTTTATAGAGTTGTATTTTTTTTTTCCCTAAAGATTTAGGATTTAATTCAAAAATAAAAAAAGCAATGTTTTTTCTTTTATTATAATGCAGAAATTCTTTTAGAATTATTAGGCCATGACCCATGACTAAGTCCAAACTCGAAACCTAATAGTATTAGGTTAATAATAAATTAATCCAAAAAATAATTTATCACAAAAATTTTGATGAAATATAACAGATAATAACTTGAGATGAATGTAAGAGTTCGAGTTATTACAAGCATAGTAGCTAAAATTTCGATTTAACTCTTAAAATTTTTTGATATTACGATTTTAAATAAGTCCATCGATTTTATAAAATTTATACTAGGTCTGACGATTTTACAATTTAAATCTTGTTAAGATTTTACGTTTTACGTACTTAATTTACTTTTTCAATTTCACGTAAAATCTCGATTTTCTCTGCTTTTTACGAGTCTAACAAATTCAAGTCAATTTGACCCAATACATATTTATCGGTTTTGATTTTTTTTTTTTCACGTACCGTTAACATGAACAAATAACGATAATAATAATAATGTGCTGTAAATAGAGGACTAGATCCTCTTATGTTTTTTCTCATTTAAAAGAGTAAG
>NC_029791.2:3065159-3065976 GCF_000816755.2 Arachis ipaensis | reverse complement strand
GTTGTTTATATTCGACTAAAAATATCTATTATATATTATTAATTATAGATTTAATTATTTTATTTGTCTCTATAATTTTATAAAATTTTTAGTTAAGTCTTTGTATTTTTTTTCCTTTTAATTGAGTTCTTGCACAATTTTTTTTAATGGGTCTCTATATATTTTTTTCCCTTTTAATTAGGTCTCTATACCAATTCTTTTTAATTGAGTCTCTATACAATTAAACCGATTACTGTCAAGAGGGATCTAATTGAAAAAAAAAATTAGTGCAGGACCCAAATACCCAATTAAAAAGAAAAAAAAAGTATAAAGAGCTAATTGAAAATTTTGCAAAATTATTGGGATCAACAGAGTAATTAAACCTTAATTTTATAACCAAAATGTATCACATGTCATTTTTTATTGTAATTCAAATCAAATATTTTCATCCAAAATTAAAGAATTCTATCATCTTTTCTACTAATTTTACAATCCAAATATACCACATATCACTCTCTCATTGCAATTAAAATCAAATCTTTCCCTCCATAATTAAAGAATTTTTTCCTTCTCCCTCTTCCTTTATCTATCCCTCTCATTCTTTCAATCACTCTATTTTTTTTATATATCATTATCAATGACTAATTACAAATTTGACAATCAAAATGTGTAATATGACATTCTTTAATTGTATTAAAATTAAAATTAAAATATTAAAATTGTAATTGAAATATAGCTATGTATTATATTATCTATTTTAATAACAAAATGTGTCATATGATACTCTTATTAAACTTGAGCGAAAATATTTTTCTCCAAAATTAATAAATTTTCTAAT
>NC_029791.2:3045531-3065125 GCF_000816755.2 Arachis ipaensis | reverse complement strand
GAAAATATCTATCTATCTACTTAATATACTAAAACTGGGTTTTCCCCCAACTAATGAAGGTGAAATGTCGATCTCTCGTGACTCCGTTTTTCCTCCAAAATGAACTTTCCTATTCTCTATTCTAAATTATTTTATAAAAAATATTTTTATTATAATTAATATTTAATGAATAATACATAATTATACTAATTTAGGAACATATCTTTATTATAATTATATCAAATCAATATTTAATACATTATTAAACTACTTATCAATTGTCAATTAAAAATATTTTTAATTATTTTAATAATAATAGTAATAATAATAATAAGTATGTTGTGACCTATGTGATATTCGTTAATTTATTGTACCTTTTTAGATGGTTTATGTTATAATGTGTTTAAAGAGTTGACTTAAAATTATAATATGATTTATAGTATGCTAAAATATTAGGACATTATCATATAGATATTTTTTTATTTGGCCATTAGATTCAACTATATAGGATCTTGAAAATTATGCAATAATGTGATTAGTTGTTTTTTCATATAATTATTGTATTAATCATTTTTATTAGTGATGAGACTATTTTTTTATTAATATTTATAAATATGCTATTATTTATATAATTGATTGAATCATCTTATTCGTTTACATTTAATTCTATTGAATTAATTATTCAAGGTGCCATCGTTATTTCTATTTTTAAAGAATTCTTTATTATTTAACAAATCTAATAACAATTAAAAAAGACAAAACAAAAAAAATTTTAATGGAAAAATAGGCAAAAAGAATAAATTTATTTCATAACTGTTTCAGGATATATATATATATATATTGTAAGGTATGAAAAATTATTAAATTTTAACAATAATTATTAAGGATAAATGATTATTATAATTTAAAATAATGTCAATTTAAATGATATACAAATAAATCATGCCAATCATAACAACTTAAAATGGTTACTTTTAAAAGAATATAGTTTATGATATTTAATTTTTTACTATTTATTAAAAAAAAGCATAATTACTTAACGATATTTATTTTTTAAATCCACGATGTATGCAATTTTACTCTTTTTTTTAACAAAATTTTACTCATAATGGTAATTCTTCTAATGGTGTAAATGCGGATAATTATATTTTTATTAATTTTTGATATTGTCAAACATAACAACTTAAAAAGGTTATTTTTGAAAGAATATAGTTTATGATATTTAATTTTTTATTTTTTATTAAAAAAAATCATAATTACTTAATGATATTTATTTTTTAAATTCAATATGCATGCGGTTTTTTTTTTGGGACAAAATTTTACTCATGATGGTAATTTTTCTAATGGTGTAAATGCGGATAATTATATTTTTACATTTTGATATAATTGATATATTATTAATAATGAATAGTAATTAACTCCTCATATTTTTAATCAAAGCATTTTGATGATAGTTTCTATTTATAGATATTAATGAATGATTGTTTCTTTAAAAATAAAATGCATTATGATTTTAGGTTATTTCATAATTAACAATAATACTTGATTATTTCTTTAAAAATAAATTGCATTATGATTTTAGGTTATTTCACAATAATAATTAATGTTCATAACATTGAATTACTCTAAATGTTTTTATTTTCTATCGTTAGTAGTTAATCCTAAATTAAAAAGATTATGTTAAATTTTTGAATAGTCTAAGTATAACCGGAGTTAATTTAGTTTATTTGTTTATTAATATAATTGATTGAAAGCATAAATGATAAATAAGACAAGCAAATAATTAGAAAAATAGAATGTTAATAATTACTTAAAATAGATAACAAAATAAGTTATAGGGTATTACTTTATTTAAATTATTAATAATTAAAAGAATAAAAGGTCAGTAATTATTTTTAAAATAGACATTAAATTTAGTTTTATGGTACTAATTTATTTGAGTTGTTAATAAAATTTTATAATTTTTAGATTTATATGTACTCAATATATCTATTTTATTTTATTCTACTTTAACAAAAAATTGAGACGTGTATTTTTAATTATTTATTTAGATAGTATAGCAAAATGAGTTATATCAATTATAATTAATTAACGATAATTGATATCAATTAATTGATTGTATTAATTTATAATATGAATAACATATAATAAATGTTATGAAATTAATTATAATAAATTAATAATTAATAAATAAAAAAAACTAAAAGGGACTTTTTTATTTTTTTTAATGGCTATACATTTTGATAATTTTACTTTTTTTTATCTCTTCCTTTCACATTTATTTCTTTTAACTCATTAAATTTAATTTATTATAATAAATTAATAATTAATAAATAAAAAAAACTAAAAGGGACTTTTTTATTTTTTTTAATGGCTATACATTTTGATAATTTTACTTTTTTTTATCTCTTCCTTTCACATTTATTTCTTTTAACTCATTAAATTTAATTTATTATAATAAATTAATAATTAATAAATAAAAAAAACTAAAAGGGACTTTTTTATTTTTTTTAATGGCTATACATTTTGATAATTTTACTTTTTTTTATCTCTTCCTTTCACATTTATTTCTTTTAACTCATTAAATTTAATTTATTATAATAAATTAATAATTAATAAATAAAAAAAACTAAAAGGGACTTTTTTATTTTTTTTAATGGCTATACATTTTGATAATTTTACTTTTTTTTATCTCTTCCTTTCACATTTATTTCTTTTAACTCATTAAATTTAATTTATTATAATAAATTAATAATTAATAAATAAAAAAAACTAAAAGGGACTTTTTTATTTTTTTTAATGGCTATACATTTTGATAATTTTACTTTTTTTTATCTCTTCCTTTCACATTTATTTCTTTTAACTCATTAAATTTAATTTATTATAATAAATTAATAATTAATAAATAAAAAAAACTAAAAGGGACTTTTTTATTTTTTTTAATGGCTATACATTTTGATAATTTTACTTTTTTTTATCTCTTCCTTTCACATTTATTTCTTTTAACTCATTAAATTTAATTTATTATAATAAATTAATAATTAATAAATAAAAAAAACTAAAAGGGACTTTTTTATTTTTTTTAATGGCTATACATTTTGATAATTTTACTTTTTTTTATCTCTTCCTTTCACATTTATTTCTTTTAACTCATTAAATTTAATTTATTATAATAAATTAATAATTAATAAATAAAAAAAACTAAAAGGGACTTTTTTATTTTTTTTAATGGCTATACATTTTGATAATTTTACTTTTTTTTATCTCTTCCTTTCACATTTATTTCTTTTAACTCATTAAATTTAATTTATTATAATAAATTAATTATATCAACTAATTAATTTGATTAATTATTTAAATATCATACAATTTATTATAATTTCTATCAATCAATTAATTGTAATTCAAATTGAATGATTATTTTGTTACGAAATTATTATTTTCTAATCTATTTATGGACAATATATATATTAATTATAATCACAAATTAAGCTATTTTACATTAAATCACTTATATAATGGTCATCTCATTTATTATCATAAATGCTAAATTAAATAAGTCATTATTACTTTTGATTTAGAATTAAATGAGAATAAAATGAGAGATACTATTTTATTTGGCCTTTTGGGTTTAATGGGTGTCACACTCAAATATAAATAGTGACTTCCGAATTTTGGTCTCCAACACATCAAAGCCACATTCGTAACTCTTTTTCCATAAAAGGAATTGCAATTCAACTTTATCAGGGATACAGAAGGTTTTTAAAGAACAAATGAATGGTCTGAATTTACACGAATTCTAAATATTTGAATTGAACTTACGATGTTGTTTCAGTTGGTTGTCGTTACGATAATGACTCTAATCTATACGTATACAAGGACTAGAATAGATTAAATATTATTTAAGTAATTTATTTCTGATATTGGTATTTGATTAAATTAGTTTTAGAGAAATTTAAATTGTTGACTCAATTTATATATTACGACTATTCTTTTTTAATATATTATTTTTACATTTTTTAATATAAATTTTTTTTTTCTGATTTTTAAGTTTTTTTTCTTGGATATATGTATTATTTTTTTTATTTTATATTTCAGATTAGTAATGTAATTATTAAGAAAAATGTATTTAAAAAAATAAAAAAAATATTAAGACATCACTATTTTAAAATAAAAAGAAAGATACGTGAAAAAAGGATAACTAAAAATTAAAACATCACTATTATAAAAAAAATCGTTAATATACGTATAAATGGGGCTGGAATTGAGGAATATATATGAATATAAAAAATAAAAAATTATTGCACGATTGTAGAATAAAAAATAATCATATATATAAAATAAAATAATTATAACAAAAAAATAATTAATATATGTGATTTAGATGTTTTTAATAACCGGTAACATAGAGTTTAACAAAATATAATTCACATATGACGACTTACATAGAAATGGTTCTCATGGATAATAAGGTAAGTTTATTATTTTTCATGATTCTTTCAAGTGATGCTAGGTCCATTTTTAAGTTTATTTGATAAGTAAATCCTTGCGCGAATCAAAGACAGTGCGATTTTATAGATTTATAAGTGCTAATAACCTTTATATTTAATTTGTTTTATAGTGTGATAATAGCCAATATACTTATTGGTGGATTTAACTATTACTATATTATTTATTATCACATTCCGTATATATGTCTGATTTATTGAAGAAAGTAGATTATTAAAACCGATTAATAACTATTTTAAAGTTAATCCAATTAACACTAAATTAAAAAAAAAAACAAACAATACATAACATGTTATTTTTTTATTAATCAAATTATTATAATTCAAAATAATTTTTAAAAAATAATTTAAAATTATAATTTCAATCTTATCACGTGCATGACACAGATAATTATACTTGTAACAAACTTCCTTTTTCTGTCTTCAACTACTCACCCTTTAAGATGGTAAGTATATATAGAGTAGCTATTTGGTGAAATAAATAAAAAAGGATAGCAACTACTCACCCTTAGACAATTCAGGATGTGAAGATAAGAGGGAATAAAACAAGAACAAAGGAAATATATAGGCCTCGGAGTTATTAGCCATCGATAACTCATGCAATTTATCTGTAATATCAATCCTTTATATAGCTTAATAAGTAGTATTGAACCCATGAATCTATGATTGATAGTAGGCTCATCCTTAGACGCTCCTTGCTAAGTATGGAGTACTGCACACCTTGTGAATTCGTAAATCTGAATTCTTTATTTATTATATTTTATTTGAATGGTCTGGATTTAAAAAGGTAACCTGTTAATCAGGTTAATCATTTTTGATAAGTTTTAGATTTTTTTTTGTAAGTCTCAGGTATTGTCGGTTTGTTTGTTCAGCCCATGACAAAAAAAAAAAATTAATTTATCTAATTACTTTTGATAGCAAGTTAACTTTTAAAGAGTGCTGCACTCCCTACTTTACCTAGAGTGCACTAGCTTTCGCCTTGATAGTAACAAACATAATATTAATCGCTATGTACAAGGGATCATATAAAATTCGAAATTGCTTAGTCACTTAATTAGCTTGCCCAATATAAAAAGTCAAGAGTCGAGTCCAGTATATAGATTAATATTATTATTTATTTATCGAGTGACTAATTTTTATTTTTGTTAAAACGTTTGAACATTTCAATCTAAATACTTGCTTTCTTTGAAGCAACAAATTATAAAAAAAAAAAAAACGCAGTCTTCAATTAAATGGTTTAACATATTGTCGTTTTATTGAACTGGCAATTATCACCAGATGTTCTTTGGACAAAATGTTGGATTAAACTTATTATTTTATGTAATTTGTCTATTATTGTTGGACAAAATACTTTTACCACAGATATAATTAAATTAAATTCATTTTTTACAACAAAAAATAACATTTTATCAAAGAAATATAAATTTGTATTCATGTCATCACTTGTGTTGCTTTGCCCAACATTGCATTTTGGATTATGCCGTGAGACAGTGTTACTGTTAATTTTACAGGATTAGGATTAAGAACCCATGTTAATATTATAAATTAAAAAAATTTAAAAAATAAAAATTTAAATTTTTAATACATTTGTTATATATATATTTATTAAAGTTTACCTTTACCACTGATATAAATTGAATTCATTTTTTACAACAAATAACTTTTTATCCTTAAGCATACAAATGTGTCTTTTTATCTTATTTTGTTTAGTATAAAAATGCCAACTGTAAGATAAATTTTAATTAAATACACAAATAAAGCTTGGGCTAAATTAATTTAATTAAAACAACAAATTTAAAAAAAAAAAGGGGTAAGATTATATAGGAATGAGTAAACACTAAACAAGTAACCCAAGGCAACGGTTGAATATGATTCTCCGTAATAACTGCAAAATTAAGTTGGTAGGGGCAGTATCGTCACATTTGTTCTTAAAATTTCTTGCTCCCCAAGCTGAAACACAACTATATATACTTCCCTTCCTTTCATTCTCATTTCCCAATTCCCACACCAATATCCATTTTTCTCTTTTCTCTTCTATCAAATCCATCTTCGCATTTCTTGCTTATCAGCATGGCCACTCTCCTGGGCCCACCTGAACTCTCAAAACCACAACCAACCCCCGTCGCCGTGGCCGCCGCCGCCACCACCACCACCACCACCACCGCAGTCTCAGAACCATTCATTGACCTAATGGTCTCGAAATTTAACAATCCCAAACCCCCAATGGGCTTGACAGAGAACCAGTCCGCTACATTTTTGTCAACCGGCAACCCATGCCTTGACTTCTTCTTCCACGTCGTTCCCGACACTCCCTCCGACTCCCTCCGAGAGAGGCTCGACGTGGCATGGGCCCACAACCCCCTCACCACACTCAAACTCGTCTGTAACCTCCGAGGCGTCCGCGGAACCGGCAAGTCCGATCGCGAAGGCTTCTACACTGCTGCCATGTGGCTCTTCTCTAACCACCCCAAGACACTCGCAGCCAACGTCCCTTCCTTCGCCGAATTCGGTTACTTCAAGGACCTTCCGGAAGTTCTCTACAGGATTCTAGAAGGTTCCGATGTGCGAAAGGATCAGAAGGCGCAGTGGCTCAGCGTAAAAGGCTCCAGAAAGAGGAACAGGTTGATGAAGATGAGGGAAACAAGGTGGGGACGGGGAAGAGGAAGGGGAGCGTTCCAGCTGAGGAGGGGAAGGGGAACCGGAAGGAATTTGAGGAATGCCAGAAACAAGGAGGAGAGCATGAAGAAGAAGACGTTTGGTGATTTCTTAGTAGGATTGAAGCCCTTTGAGAATTCTCCGAACGAGATGATGAAGAAGGAGAAAGAAACTGCACGTTCTCTCAGGGAACAAAAGAAGGTTTCCATGGCAAAGAAGCTCCTTAACCTTTACAACGACGATGCAAATTTTCAGCTCCTCCACGATAGCATCTCCGATCATTTTGCCAACTGTTTGAAGAACGATCTGGAGTTGTTAAATTCCGGCAAATCAACGGCTATCAGTCTGGCTGCGAAGTGGTGTCCCTCTCTTGACTCTTCCTTTGACCGATCCACGCTTCTATGTGAATCCATTGCGAGGAGGATGTTCCCTCGCACCGAGTATGAAGGAATCGAGGAGGCGCATTATGCTTACAGGATCCGTGATCGGTTACGAAAGGAGGTTCTTGTCCCTCTTCGGAAGATTCTAGAACTTCCAGAGGTTTACATGAGTGAGAAACGCTGGGATTCGATCCCATACAACAGAGTGGCCTCTGTGGCTATGAAGCTCTATAAGGAGAAGTTCTTGAAGCATGATAAAGAGAGGTTCTTGCAGTACCTTGTGGACGTGAAGTCAGGGAAGACTACCATTGCCGCCGGCGCATTGCTTCCTCATGAGATCATACAGTCTTTGCAATATCGATGTCCATATCGATATGAAAATTCAGATGAAGATGAAGATGAATATGCAGATGAATATGAAGCTGGTGATGAGGTGGCAGAGCTTCAGTGGAGCAGAATGGTGAGTGACATGCTTAAGAAGGGTAAACTGAAGAACTGTTTGGCTGTGTGTGATGTTTCTGGAAGCATGCATGGGACTCCCATGGATGTTTGTGTTGCATTGGGGTTGTTGGTGTCTGAATTGAACGAGGAACCATGGAAGGGGAAGGTTATCACATTCAGTGCAGATCCTGAGCTTCATTTGATTGAAGGCGATAGTCTTTATTCCAAGACCAGCTTTATTAGGGAGATGAAGTGGGGGATGAACACGGATTTCCAAAGAGTATTTGATCGAATTTTGGAGGTGGCTGTGGATGGAAATTTGAAAGAAGATCAGATGATTAAGAGGGTGTTTGTGTTCAGTGACATGGAGTTCGATCAAGCATCCGCGACGCCTTGGGAGACCGATTACCAAGCAATTACAAGGAAGTATAGTGAGAAAGGTTATGGCTCTGCTGTTCCTCAGATTGTGTTCTGGAATCTGAGGGACTCGAGGGCCACTCCAGTGGCGGCCACCCAGCAAGGAGTGGCCCTCGTGAGTGGATTCTCTAAGAATCTGATGAAGTTGTTCATGAACAATGACGGTGAAATCTCCCCCGAAAGTTCAATGGAAGCTGCAATTTCCGGCCCCAAATATCAGAAATTAGTCGTGCTAGATTAACCATTTTTATTTTTTTTTATTACCTTCGAGTTTTCTTAATCTGTGTAAATAAGCAGTTATTCAGTAATAAATATTTGGATTAATTATGCCTATCAATCACTATTTTGATTACCTCTACACTCTTCTGTTTTTCTAAGCTGCTGAAGAAAACAATAAATATTTGTTCTTGGCATTTTAGTTTTTCTTCTCCACAGCTTGTTTAGTAGATGACTTCACAGAAGAACAGGGTGCCTTGATTATATAAACACCACCAAGCATGATCAGGTTGATACTCCAACAGCTGTTGCAACTGATGTGATGAATCATCTCTTTATTATATGCTAAACCTTAAGACGCTTTATGATGGCCATTACCAACTCGTAAGCTTCAGACTTTTCTCCATGCTTAACACTCCAACAGTAGGTATTTTTATCTCACAAAAAACTGTATGTTTTGATTCTTGAGAAGGAAAACCCTTCAATTTTAAGAGAAATGTTAGTATGATTTTACAAGATTATCTATCTCTTTCAATAGTTAATTATCTTGTTTATGTATGTTTCAATACTTATCTTGGATTTGAAAGATCTTAGCTGGAGGCTGACTTGGGTTTTGTCCATTTCATGACACATAGCTTAATCTGATGAAGTATGCAGATTTATTTTGGCAGCATTTGCTTTGACAAAAAGAAATCACTTGTTTGAATAATTAGAAGTTGGAAATGGGATTACTCCTGTTTGAATTAGATATAATAGTTGATGACTTTTTGTTTCAGAACTTATTTGCTCTTGTGAAAATGTTTGATTTTAAGGTTTTTGACAAAGGTCAAAATGGTTTTATATAAGCCTATGAGGTGTATATTAATTTTTCTATCACAACATATCATGTATTAATATTTAAGACTTCCACTTTCTGACAAATTTGACAAATTCAGAGTTTTTATCGAACATAAACAAAGCAAGTAGCGCCAATATGTTGCAAAACATGACTACAATATGCTGCATGTTACAAGATCATAGCATGTCAGAATATACTGCTATATTTTAACTTATTAAACTAAAAATGAAAAAACAAAAAGAAGGAAATTTGTTAATTTCAAGCTTCTTATTCTGTTTTCATTAATAAGTTTGTCATACTATGCTTTATATATTATATTACATATGACAATCTGTTAATTTTTCAAGTTATACATATTTAGAGTCCATTAAGTGATCCTCATTTCACTCAGATATTACATGAATTTGACAGTCCAGTTCTTCTATCCATGAATTTTATAATATCATCGCAAGTTAAATCCACATAGAAATTTCTGTTAAATTTTATTTCTTTCAAGAAGCCTTTAATCTTTCTCTTAATGAGCCATCGAATGAAACAAGAAAATCTGCTAACCATATTGTTTACATAATGTGTCATTTTCAACGTTGTCTAGTGCTCGAAAATCTGCTTTGGCTTGCTCTCGAATATTGGAAAGTCACATTTTGATTTAAGCTATGATTTCTAGAATGTTAACTCAGCTTTCTTATAATTGTGATCAATAGGTTCCGGATGTGTCCTACTTATCGATGGAAAGAAAGTACTTTTAACATTTTCAATTAAAAGATAAAAGAACTTTTCAATTTAGGGGGGATTCTTGTCGTTCTGCGATTTCTGTCTGCATGGTCTTTCTTGGGTGACAGAGATTCTTCTAGAGTTTAGGAGTGAATTTTGCAAATGGATAATTTGAATAATTTGTGAATTGTAATCTTGCAACTGTTTGGGATTCTGATCGCTTATTTGTTTGTGTATCTCTATTTGTAATTGCATGTTCACATAATTGTGTATTTGATATTAAAACGATCCTCCTTTTCATTGTGTTTAACCCCCTTTTATCACATGAACATTGCAGATATTACCTGTTGATCATGGGCTTCAATTCAATATATAGGAGTTTGCAAGATATATTCTCACAGGTATACCTCTTTAGATTTATGGAAAAATGAAAGTGTAATTGAATTATAATAATCGCTACCCTGCGAATTTGAACTGTGGGATTGAATCGACACTTAAATATGTAATTAATTAAAAAAATATTATTAAGTGTTGGAGATTCTAGCTGCGTACTAAACATATAATAGCTGCATGTTTTTGGATGAATGATTTGTCTTATATGTAGTGATTTTCAGTTGAAAATCCTTACTGGACACTACTAATTTCACTTGAACAATTTTTTATTCTTATTTGTTTAACACTGTGATTGGTAAATAAGTACTTTCCCTTACAAATTTTCAAAAACCGACACTGGTAGTTTCCATTTAATTGACAATAAGCTTGAAAGCATTTTTTGTGTGCATTATTGTGTGCATGCGATCAACATGTAAGCATCAGTCTTTCTTGGTGTTTTGCCCTTCTTGGACTATGTTTTGTTAGTATTATTGTTGTTGTTTCAGTTCTTGATATGTTTTGTTGTTATGTTCTTGGTGGGTTAAGTAGGAGATTATAAAGAAAGATGTTATATTGGAGTTGAAGTAGCTAAAGATGACCCAAAATCACAGAAAAACTTTTCTATGAACCTAATAGATGACCTTCATCAGGTAAAAATCAATAGCTAAAGATGTTATTATGCTAAGAAAATAAAATCTTTTTGTAGATGGACGGAGACTTTGGAAAATACTATCAACAAACATTACAACTTTCTATTAAACTTATAGCACTTATAATATGATATAATTATACCACTTTCTTTAATCAAAAATTCCTTCTACCCTTTGAATATTTGCCATCGTATTCTTCTTTGCCATGGCCTGGATGCAAATTATACCCCTTTTATTGCTCTCTTTATACATATCTAGAAAATAGGTGATCATTTTTAGTTGCATTGCTATATAGAAATTCAATCAGCCAATAATGCTATAAGTTTAAAGAAGGCAATCTTAACTTCGCATTGGAGTAAAATATGTGTTTGATTTTAGAAAAAACAGGTTGAAGGCAATTTTTTTCATTGGGTTGTCTCCATGGTTCCTTTGAAAGAAAAGATTAGCTTACTAATTTTATCCATTAATAACAATTTAGTGCAATATAAGATAGGGTTATCAAAATTCTGAGTTATTCTCAAAGGTCATAATTTTCAATTTTACCTCAATTTCTTAGACTTGATTTCACTTCCAAAACAGAAATGTTTCAGCTGTGACGATATGAAAGCAAGCCAAGATTCATCTGTTGGTCAAATTATCTCATCACAATTCAAATATTTGGTACATCGCGTGGATTAAAGGTATGAAAATTGAATACTAATCAACCATTTTTGTAAACATGAAAATTGAAAACCAAATAACTTTTATTTAAATTCTAGAGATGAATCTTATTTAACTATATATGTAAATTATGACCATTCTTCCATGCCATGTATGGCTATGAGTTATGACCATTCTTATTTAATTATATATGTAAATTATGACCATCCTTGCGTATGTGAATTTGGAGGACAAATATATAGACTATCAAATAAAATTGCATTTTGATTTGGTACATTCAAAATTTCAGATCTGGAGGTTGTTATATAAAAGGATCTTGCATCTTATTTCTTCAAAAAAGAAAAATTTGTTTACCTGTTTTCTTTTCTTAACGAGTCATCCTTAGTTTAATTTTAATTGGCCTCTTCGATGTATTATCGAGTTGTAGGGTTCTTTTTTTTTTTTCCAATTATGCATTTAAACTTTCATTATCAACTATATATACTAAAAAAGCACAGTTTGGGATGATTAGAAAACTATTTTCCCTAATCCTTTTACTTTTATTTGCCCCCATAATAGATGGATAATGCTTGATTTTTGATTAAAGAATACATGTGGATTTTGAGTCAAAGTGTAAAAAAATTGTGGTCGCAGTATAGGAGGAACTAGAAGGGCAAAGGTAAATCGTAAATGATAAATATGTCACGACATGTAGGAATACGTTTTATATAGTTCAGTTTGTGGTAGCATTACGGCAGTGTTCTGCAACTTTATCTTCTCCTTTGTAATCTCAATGCCATAATTTATGACTTTGGGTTGTGGTTGCTTCAAATGTGGTTCAGCAAATCATATTGCCAAGGAGAATAGTAGTAGGGATTCAATAAAACAACTTGCTAAAATTTGTCTTGAAGGATAATAATAATATATATAACAAAATGCAGATAACACCAAGTCTGTTTGGCTGAAGAAAACAATAAATATTTGTTCTTGGCATTTTAATTTTTAATTATGCCTATCAAGATGCTTTACCTATGCATATTGTTTTGATAGAACTCCTTGATGAAGAGGAATTTGGGGAGGCTGCAGAATCCAGAACCTTCGATGAAGATTCAACAAATCCAGCAAAGGAACTTGGCCTTTTGGTTAGTGAACTGAAACCTATAAAATTGAATTTATTAATGATTATAGTAGTTTTCTGATGAGCAAATTGTTGGTAGGAGGAAAACCCGGAGACAAGTATGTTCTTGATCCATTTACCAGCAGCTTTGCCAGCGATTAAAGGATCAGCTTCTTCTGGAGGCCAAGTTGACAGTGAGAGCTCTTCTAAACCTCAAGGATCCGTGAAAAAAGTGAATCCTTGTAAGTTGAATGAACTACCACCTGGCTTCATGGGCAAAATGCTTGTATACAAGAGTGGTGCTATCAAGCTGAACCTTGGCGATACTCTTTATGATGTAAGTATTGCATTCCCTATATAAATTACACGATATAATCTTGGTGTTAGTTTTTCAATTCTTTTTCTTAATTTTCAAGTATTGAATGTACTTTGATAAGGCGTCGGAAAAACTAATTTGTAAAGAAAACAAAGTCGAAGCATGGTCGAATTCCAAAGTCATGTGATATAGATGCTCAGTGACACAATGTTACTGAATTGATTCCAAAATGGTTGCAGGTTTCCCCCGGTTCAAATTGTACATTTGTTCAAGATGTTGCTGTTATGAATACTGCTCAAAAACATTGTTGCGCAATTGGGGAGATCAGAAGGCGTGTCATTGTGACTCCAGATATAGATGACATGGTAGAAAATCTCACATTCATTCGACTATCCGAAAGTGATCTTCAATCTCTGACGTCTCCCTCTTTGTATTTGCGCAGATTAGTGTGACTCTTTGGGTGAAGCCTCCTATTGGTAAACTGAATTGGTGTTTAGCTTTCTTTCTATCTTTTCTTTTCTTTTCTGTTTTTGACTCGATACAGAATGTAGATGTTGTCTATTTATAGTTTTGTTAATTGTTTAAGCGAGTGGTGAAGCATTTATTAGTTGAACAGACTATGGCTTTGTTAATTGTTAATTGTTTTGCAAAATGCTTGTATACAAGAGGATGATGAAGTTGGTATTTAAGAAGTTGATTAAACTGTGATTAATTTAAGTGACAGAGGATTGTTTACAGTTGGTGTAAAAGAAAAACTCAATTGTAGAAGATAAATTTTACAAATGAAATGGTGATGAGAAAATAAAAGAAAATCCATTCCAGTATTGTTGCATTAGACAAGTTTTTGCTATATTGTATTCATATTTATTATTAACTAAATTTTGTAAATTGGTAATGTTAGGAAGTTAAAAAATAAACAAGGAATATATATGGAAATATATAATACGCTATTCTTTACAACATATGAGAACATGAACATACGGTATGCTTCATTTTATACATATCATACTGTGAGGGAGAGAGAAAGAAAAGGAAGGCTAAGAAAAGGAAGGCTAAGAGTTATAATAGGAAAGTTTTATTTTTATCCGTTGAAATTATAGCATATAACCACTATATAAACGTTTGTAGAATTTCAATTCAATAATCATCAACAATAACAACTACATTTACATCTTCTTTTCATATTATTATTATTATTATTTTATTTTATTTCCTTTTCTCTTTAGTAATTATATAGCGAGTGCATTATTGTGAGTAGTGTTCAATTTCATATTACTTTGTAGCTATTAGAAGTCAAAATTCCGCTGCAGACTCAACAATTGGTATCAAGAGCCAACGTTATATTATTCATTATTTGAGTGGTAAAATTCAATTTTGAATATAATGGCTTCTACTAGTAGTAATGTCAAAGTAGGCAAATATAAAATCGAGAAGTTCAATGGAAAAAATGATTTTTCCTATTGGAGGATGTAGATGAAAAATCTACTTATATCACAAAAGTTACACAAGGCACTAGCGGGAAAAGAGAAAAAGTCGGAAGGAATGAAAGATGAGGATTGGGAAGAATTAGATCTTGAGGCACGGGCTGCAATAATCTTATGCCTTGAGAGGGATGTTGCTTTTTTGGTAAATGAAGAAGCAACTGCAGCAGGCGTTTGGTTAGTTAGAGAGTAACTTCATGACGAAAACTCTAACTAACAGGATCTAATTAAAATCCAAATTGTATACATGCAAGATGGAGGAAGGCACCTCAATCCGAGAATATATCAATAAGTTTGACAGGATCATATCAAACTTAAAGGATATAGATGTGAAGGTTGATGATAAAGACCAAGCACTCATTGTACTTTCATTACCGAAGTCCTATGAAAATCTGGTGCAGACATTGATGCTGGTGGGTGACACTCTGACCATGGATAAGACGAGGGTATCACTTTTAGCGGATGATCTACGTAAAGTTGCTACAAGTGTAATGTCATCTTCAAATGGAAGAGAGTATAATGATCAAGCACAAGGATTGTTCGCAGCTAGAGGAAGGACTAATGAAAGAGGAAAAGGTAATAAGCGTGGAAAGTCTAGGCCAAAATCTAGACCTCACGCAGAGAGAACATGCTTTAAATGTGGTGAAACTGGACATTTCAAAGCAAATTGTCCAAATAAGAAGATAACTTTCAAGAAACAAAACAACGACAACCCAAAAGAAAAGCAAGAAGCAAGCTACGTCTCAAATGATGAGGAAGATTGTTACTCTGTGACAGAACAATCTTATGAAATCTTCGATAAGTGGATTCTTGATTCAGGAAAGGTTTGCTGAAGAATATGAAGAAACCACAAATGAAATTTTGTGAGCATTGTGTGTATGGAAAGGCACATAGGGTGAAATTTTCTACAAGCAAGCATAAAAGCAGAGGGTTGTTAGACTACATGCATACTGATGTTTGGGGCCCGGCTAAAGTTACTTCCAAGGGTGGTTCCAGGTATTTTGTTACTTTTGTTGATGATTATTCCAGGTATGTTTGGATTTACTTCCTCAAACATAAGAATGAGGTATTCGATACTTTTAAGCGATGGAAAGCAATGGTTGAAAACCGAACAGGTAGGAAGCTGAAAACTCTACGATCTGATAATGGCACAGAGTACACGGATGGGGCTTTCAAGGAGTTCTGTGACCGAGAAGGCATTACAAGACACTGGAACGTTAGAGAAACACCACAACAGAATGGAGTCGCCGAACGACTGAATCGTATGCTACTTGAGAAGGCAAGGTGTATGCGCTCTAATTCCGGGTTAGGCAGAGAATGGTGGGCAGAATCGGTTGCTACAGCTTGCTACATAGTGAATCGATCCCCACATTCTCCTCTAGATGGAGACACACCTTATAAGGTATGGTCAGGGGAACATGCAGATTATGAAAAACTCAGAGTCTTTGGATGCACAGCCTATTATCATGTCAAAGATAATAAGCTTGATGATAGAGCTAAGAAGGCAATCTTTTTGGGGTATCCAAGAGGGGTTCAAGGCTATCACCTTTGGAGTGTAAATGATTCTAAGTTTGTAATTAGCACGGATGTTACCTTTGATGAACGATCTATGGTAGCTTTGTCTAAAGATATGGTGCCAGATGATGGTGATGTTGGAAAAACTTCAAATACTCAAGTGGTGGAGATAGAGTCTAAATACCAACAAATAGACTCTAATAATATTCAGGTGGAGCATCTTAATGCTACTCGAGATGACGCAGAGGATGAACTTGATCATGAGAAAATTTAGCGAGAAAATGCACATGCATTACAACAGCAGCAGCAGGATTCTTTGGCATCTACTAGGCCAAAGAGGAATTATAAATTTGTTCAGAAGTTCGGGTCAGATAAGCCTTTGAGACATTATGGGCAGCTAAACTTGGTAGATTATGCACTCTCAGTGGAGGATGATGAGCCGGTCACCTTCAAACATGCTATCAAAGACAAAGATAGAGAGAGTTGGTTAGTCGCTATGGAGGAAGAGATGCAATCTCTTCATAAGAACAAGACATGGGATGTGGTCCCATTGCCCGTGGAAAAGACTGCAATTGGTTGTAAGTGGGTGTATAAAAGAAAAGAAGATCCTACTAAGTCAGATGGTACAAGATTCAAAGCTAGGTTAGTAGCAAAGGGATTTGCACAGAAAGAAGGTGTTGATTACAATGAGATATTTTCTCCAGTGGTGAAACACACTTCCATACGGGTGCTTTTAAGTCTTGTCGCTCATGGTGATCTTGAGTTGGAACAACTAAACGTGAAGACTGTATTCTTGCACGGTGACTTAGAGGAAGAAATCTACATGTATGAACCTGAGGATTTCAAGGTTGAGGGTAAAGAAAGTCAGGTATGTCGCTTGAGGAAATCGCTATATGGATTGAAACAATCTCCTCGGCAATGGTATAAGCGATTTGACTCCTTTATGTTAAAACAAGGTTTTTCCAGAAGTAATTATGATTGTTGTGTATACATTTGTAAGTTTCCTGGAGGTGATTATATCTATCTTCTATTGTATGTGGATGACATGCTTATTGCCTCTAAGAGCAAGGTAGAGATAAATATGTTAAAGGTTCAACTTGGTAAAGAATTCTACAGTGACACTATCTACTACAGAAGCTGAGTACATGGCAGTAGCAGAAGGGGTGAAAGAAGCATTGTGGCTAAGAGGTCTTCTAGATGATTTGGAGTTGAAGCAAGATTGCGTAGATCTGAATTGTAATAGTCAAAGTGCAATTCATTTGGCTAAAAATCAGGTTCATCATGCTCGTACCAAGCATATTGATGTTAGATATCACTTCGTGCGTGATGTTATATATGGAGAAAGGTGACATTTCTCTTATAAAAGTACACACGGATGAAATTTCCGCTGACATGTTGACTAAAGTGGTGTCAGGAAGCAAGTTCCAACACTGTTTGAAATTGCTCAATATTGTTCCATGTTAGGCAGTCATTGTCAAATGATGCAACCGAATACGAATACGATTCTTTGATCGTCCAAAATTTGCGTAGATTTCAAATTGTGAACGAGGTGGAGAATTGTGAGGGAGAGAGAAAGAAAAGGAAGGCTAAGAGTTATTATAGGAAAGTTTTATTTCTATCCGTTGAAATTATAGCATATAACAACTATATAAACGTTTGTAGAATTTCAATTCAATCATCATCAACAATAACAACTACATTCACATCTTTTTTTCATATTATTATTATTATTTTATTTTATTTTCTTTTCTCTTTAGTAATTATATAGCGAGTGCATTATTATGAGTAGTGTTCAATTTCATATTATTTTGTAGCTATTAGAAGTCAAAATTCAACACATACTAATTTATTGTCTCCTTAGCAGTGTTTCCATAATCTATATATTTTACCACCATGTATCATTCTTGAAGCTTTGGCAGGAAAAGCATGGAAGATCTTTGATTAATTTTCGAAGGCTTTATCATTTTGCCATGCATCGTCCTAACACTTCCACCCTCGTAGCTACTACTCTTTGTTGCTACAATAATTTTTAGAGAAAAACCCAAATTAGCCCCTGACAATTACCTCGAAAGACAACGAGGCCCCTGACAAAAAAAAAATCCAATCCGGCCCCTGACAAAAAAAATAAACCCAACCCGGCCCCTGACAATTACTTCGAAAGGACAACGAGGCCCTTGTGCCAAAAAAAATAAATGTTATTTTTTTTGGCACAGGGGCTAATCTGTCCCAAAAAAAATTTATCAGGGACCGGATTGGGTGTTTTTTTTTCTTGAGGGCCTCGTTGTCCTTTCGAGATAATTGTCAGGGGCCGGATGGGGTATTCACTCTAATTTTTATTATCATCTCACTCAGAAGAATCAAACTCAAATATGTGAGAGAAGATAATAAAATTTAATTTTGATGCATTGTATCTATAAATTAATTTTATACATACATTTAATTATATATTATTATGTTAGCAAAATATAATTATTATTTATATTAACTCCGTGAATCATCGATTAAAAGAATAGATTTAATTAAATGACGAATATGTAAAATATTTTATATTATTAATACATTAAAATTAAACTCTAAAAAATATTATGACAGTTTTAAAATTGTTTGATACTCGATAGGTCAATATAAATTTAAATAAGTATTTAAAATAACTTAGTCAAAACAATTAAAGCATACCATTACCAGTTTTACCACGTTTAGTTCATTGCTTCTTGCACGTTGTTAAAGGTTTGTCTCGATGAGTTTTCAAAAAAACAAAAATTTAATTAAAATGGTAAACTTTTAATGGTAAACCTTTTCAAATGATAGATATATAATTATTTATGTGCTTTAATCTATCTAATTAGTTAATTTTTAATTTCAACAGAAATTACATAGTATCGAAATTTTTATGCTAGGTCAACTAGTTTGTGTTGAAATGAAACAAAAAATACAACACAAAGCTGATTTTTGTTATGCTATTGCTAGGTGTTTCAAAAAGGAAAATTGTGTCATATATAAGATAATAATAATACTAATGTATATATCATATCAAATAATTTTTATATGTTAAAGAAAATTCTTAATAAAGCAATAAATAAAATACAATAAATATTAATTTTCATTCTAAACTTTAATATAACTCATGGACTTATTTCAAATACCTTAACATTCACAAGAATGTATAGTAACCATATTCTTCCTTCATATGAACTTGTAGCAACGATGGAATGTCGAAGTATTTGTTGCATATACTACAATTACTTGGATTATAAGTAACTGGATTGTGAGACTTGCTCTTATGACTGCGCAAATTTTTCGAAGTTAAAATTTTTTTATTACATTAATCACACTCGTATTTTTTTTTTTTTTATCAGACA
>NC_029791.2:3016921-3045470 GCF_000816755.2 Arachis ipaensis | reverse complement strand
TGTATTTTTTTTTTTTTGATCAGACATGATGAATAATATTCAATATTCAAATAAAAAAAATGTGTAGAATAAAATAGTAAAGTAAATAATAAAAATGTATTGAATAACTGTTATGGTATATAGTAGGTATATATAGAAGAACTTTAATGCTTTGAGACAAGTATTATATTTAGTTTTTAAGTATATGATTCAGTTTTTTTATTTGAAGATATTCTTAAAAAAATAATATACATACATAAAAACAATGAGGATGAGATATAAATAAATATAATTTTATGCAAATTTTGTAATATTAAAATTAAGAGATATCACACCAGAATCATTAGTTATGATGATGATATATGATTGATTAAGGAAGAAAGAACAATAGCAATAAAAATAAATATTAAAAAGATATAAAATGTTAAATCAGCAAATAAATTAAATAAATCATATTCAATGCTAATAATTAGAGAAGACAATTAAAATAATAGTAATATCATAAAAAAATTCATATCTAAGATATAATAATATATTTTTTTTTGAAATGCATATCAAATAATATATTTAAAGAAAATTTAACTTGGTTATGTGTATTTTAGGATAACATATATATATTTGAAATGTAGATTGAATTTTTTTAATAAAGATTTTATAAGGATAATATATCTACCAAAATATAGAAAGAAAAAAATTACATGTATTTTTAGTCTTTATAAATAATATTCCTTTCCTTTAAGTTATTTGTCTACTGTTTGAAAAGAAATTAGAAGTGGTTGAATGGAAAAGGCAAAGGAAAATAATGAATAGTGTAAAAACTGGATGGGATCTATTGAAAATTTTTTTTCTCCAACAATGGATGGAAAATAGAAAAAAAATGTATTTTATATCAATATTTTAATATTACTCTCTATTTTTTAATATATTTTAAAATATCTAAAGATAAAATTATCTTTTCATAATATTATATACTATTTTCTTTCTTCTCATTTTCCTTTCATCCAAACATATCTAAGAAAAATAAAATTTCACTCAATTTCTTTCCTTTTTCTTTTTTCCTTTCTATTTCTTTCTTTTCTATTTCTTTCTTTCCAACCAAACAAAGCAAACAGTAACCCAAGGCGGTTGAATATCATTCTCCGTAATAACTGCAAAATTAAGTTGGTAGGGGCAGTATCGTCACATTTGTTCTTAAAATTGCTTGCTCCCCAAGCTGAAGCACAACTATATATACTACTTCCCTTCGTTTCATTCCCCTTCCCCACACCAATATCCATCTTTTTCTTCTCTCTTCTATCAAATCCATTTTCGCATTTCTTGCTTATAGGCATGGCCACTCTCCTGGGCCCACCTGAACTCTCAAAACCACAACCAACCACCGCCGCCACCACCACCACCGCAGCCTCAGAACCTTTCATTGACCTAATGGTCTCGAAATTTAACAGCCCCAAACCCCCAATGGGCTTGACAGAGAACCAGTCCGCAACATTCTTGTCAACCGGCAATCCATGCCTTGACTTCTTCTTCCACGTTGTTCCCGACACTCCCTCCGATTCCCTCCAAGAGAGGCTCGACGTGGCATGGGCCCACAACCCCCTCACAACACTCAAACTCGTCTGTAACCTCCGAGGCGTCCGCGGAACCGGCAAGTCCGATCGCGAAGGCTTCTACACTGCTGCCATATGGCTCTTCTCTAACCATCCCAAGACACTCGCAGCCAACGTCCCTTCCTTCGCCGAATTCGGTTACTTCAAGGACCTTCCGGAAGTTCTATACAGGATTCTAGAAGGTTCCGATGTGCGAAAGAATCAGAAGGCGCAGTGGCTCAGCGTAAAAGGCTCCAGAAAGAGGAACAGGTTCAAGAAGATGAGGGAAACAAACGCGTTCTACCTGGGGAGCGGAAGGCGAAGGCGACAGTTCCAGCGGAGGAGGGGAAGGGGAACCAGAAGCAATTTGAGGAATGCCAGAAACAACGAGAGCATGAAGAAGCCCTTTCGGAATTTGACGAACGAGATGATGAAGAAGGAGAAGGAAACTGCACGTTCTCTCAGGGAACAAAAGAAGGTTTCCATGGCCAAGAAGCTCCTTAATCGTTACAACGACGATGCAAATTTTCAGCTCCTCCACGATAGCATCTCCGATCATTTTGCCAACTGTTTGAAGAACGATCTGGAGTTGTTAAATTCCGGCAAATCAACGGCTATCAGTCTGGCTGCGAAGTGGTGTCCCTCTCTTGACTCTTCCTTTGACCGATCCACGCTTCTATGTGAATCCATTGCGAGGAGGATCTTCCCTCGCACCGAGTATGAAGGAATCGAGGAGGCGCATTATGCTTACAGGATCCGTGATCGGTTACGAAAGGAGGTTCTTGTCCCTCTTCGGAAGATTCTAGAACTTCCAGAGGTTTACATGAGTGAGAAACGCTGGGATTCGATCCCATACAACAGAGTGGCCTCTGTGGCTATGAAGCTCTATAAGGAGAAGTTCATGAAGCATGATGGAGAGAGGTTCATGGAGTACCTTGCGGACGTGAAGTCAGGGAAGACTACCATTGCCGCTGGCGCATTGCTTCCTCATGAGATCATACAGTCTTTGCGATATCGATGTCCATTTCGATATGAAGATTCAGATGAATATGAAGATGAATATGCAGATGAATATGAAGATGATGAGGTGGCAGAGCTTCAGTGGAGCAGAATGGTGAGTGACATGCTTAAGAAGGGTAAACTGAAGAACTGTTTGGCTGTGTGTGATGTTTCTGGAAGCATGGATGGGACTCCCATGGATGTTTGTGTTGCATTGGGGTTGTTGGTGTCTGAATTGAATGAGGAACCATGGAAGGGGAAGGTTATCACATTCAGTGCAAATCCTGAGCTTCATTTGATTGAAGGCAATAATCTTTATTCCAAGACCAACTTTATTAGGGAGATGGAGTTTGGGATGAACACGGATTTCCAAAGAGTATTTGATCGAATTTTGGAGGTGGCTGTGGATGGAAAATTGAAAGAAGATCAGATGATTAAGAGGGTGTTTGTGTTCAGTGACATGGAGTTCGATCAAGCATCCGCGACGCCTTGGGAGACCGATTACCAAGCAATTACAAGGAAGTATAGTGAGAAAGGTTATGGCTCTGCTGTTCCTCAGATTGTGTTCTGGAATCTGAGGGACTCGAGCGCCACTCCGGTGGCGGCCACCCAGCAAGGAGTGGCCCTCGTGAGTGGATTCTCTAAGAATATGATGAAGTTGTTCATGGACAATGACGGTGAACTCACCCCCGAAAGTTCAATGGAAGCTGCAATTTCCGGCCCCAAATATCAGAAATTAGTCGTGCTAGATTAACCATTTTTTTTTATTACCTTCGAGTTTTATTAATCTGTGTAAATAAGCAGTTATTCAGTAATAAATATTTGGATTAATTATGCCTATCAATCACTATTTTGATTTCCTCTACACTCTTCTGTTTTTCTAAGCTGCTGAAGAAAACAATAAATATTTGTTCTTGGCATTTTAATTTTTAATTATGCCTATCAAGAGGCTTTACCTATGCATACTGTTTTGATAGAACTCCTCGATGAAGATTCAACAAATCCAGCAAAGGAACTTGGCCTTTTGGTTAGTGAACTGAAACTTATAAAATTGAATTTATTAATGATTATAGTAGTTTTCTGATGAGCGAATTGTTGGTAGGAGGAAAACCCCGAGACAAGTATGTTCTTGATCCAGTTACCAGCAGCTTTGCCAGCGATTAAAGGATCAGCTTCTTCTGGAGGCCAAGATGACAGTGAGAGCTCTTCTAAAAGGATCCATGAAAAAAGTGAAGCCCTATAAGTTGAATGAACTACCACCTGGCTTCATGGGCAAAATGCTTGTATACAAGAGTGGTGCTATCAAGATGAAGCTTGGCGATACTCTTTTATGATGTAAGTATTGCATTCCCTGTATAAATTGCACGATATAATCTTGGTGTTAGTTTTTCAATTCTTTTTCTTAATTTTCAAGTATTGAATGTACTTTGATAAGGCGTCGGAAAAACTAATTTGTAAAGAAAACAAAGTCGAAGCATGGTCGAATTCCAAAGTCATGTGATATAGATGCTCAGTGACACAATGTTACTGAATTGATTCCAAAATGGTTGCAGGTTTCCCCTGGTTCAAATTGTACATTTGCTCAAGATGTTGCTGTTATGAATACTGCTGAAAAACATTGTTGCGCAATTGGGGAGATCAGAAGGCGTGTCATTGTGACTCCAGATATAGATGACATGGTAGAAAATCTCACATTCATTCAACTATCCGAAAGTGATCTTCAATCTCTGACGTCTCCCCCTTTGTATTTGCGCAGATTAGTGTGACTCTTTGGGTGAAGCCTCCTATTGGTAAGCTGAATTGGTGTTTAGCTTTCTTTCTATCTTTTCTTTTCTTTTCTGTTTTTGACACAATACAGAATGTAGATGTTGTCTATTTATAGTTTTGTTAATAGTTTAAGTGAGTGGTGAAGCATTTATTAGTTGAACAGACTATGGCTTTGTTAATTGTTAATTGTTTTGCAAAATGCTTGTATACAAGAGGATGATGAAGTTGGTATTTAAGAAGTTGATTAAACTGTGATTAATTTAAGTGACAGAGGATTGTTTACAGTTGGTGTAAAAGAAAAACTCAATTGTAGAAGATAAATTTTACAAATGAAATGGTGATGAGAAAATAAAAGAAAATCCATTCCAGTATTGTTGCATTAGACAAGTTTTTGCTATATTGTATTCATATTTATTATGAACTAAATTTTGTAAATTGGTAATGTTAGGAAGTTAAAAAAATAGTCCAAACTTTCTTATTTAGTATTTATTAATTCTAGCAACAATTAATAAAGGTTAAATAAGACAAGTTTTGACTATTTTTTTTTTGTTACTAAGGGTTGGTAAACACTAAGGACCTGGGTCAATTCATGAAGTCAAGTCACTCTATTTAGTTTATTACAAAGGAATAAAGGATGCTACCTCTTCAATAATTAAAGGAGCTTTTTGCTTTTGATCTTACTTTTATGAACCAAAAGAGCGTAGTGATTGATTCGTTTACTTCCAAGTTTCCAGGGTCTACCTTCCACCCAATTTGCATGGCTTTGGTTTAATCACTAAGCAAATTCATCCACACTATCTTTCACTTTCTGGTGACCAAAATTATTGAGGAATAATCACACTTTGAGCCTGCAACATCTTAATTACCGTGAGTTTAAATTCCACATATCTCTTTCTTACTAAGCTCTATATTCTTCATGTCTAATATTTGTTTATTTTTTTTGTTGAAGCAATGATTATGCTGTGAACTCTACTGTCTTAGCATTTTATTATTATTATTTTTTTAATTCCACATAGTTACCATCTCAATAGTAATGGAAAAGTAAGATCTATAGTGATGAAGTTGGTATTTAAGAATTTGATTAAGATGGAATTTGATAAATTTTAAAGATGAGGAAATCGATGGTGGAAATAGCTTTCATAATACTATATAAACAATAAATATTTTCTTGTGAGATTTTTTCCACTTTTTGCCTTCTGGTTTTCATAACAGAATCTTCTTTGCTTTGATGCTATTGACCTGTGGTTTTCTTGGCAGGTTACCTTTGTTTAAATGGCTGAAATTTTTATCTCCATAGCTGCCAAGATCTCAGAATATGCGGTGGATTTAGCTATACGTCAAGGACAGTATCTGTTTCGTGCTGGAAGATTCATTAAGAATCTTGAAAAAGAAAAGCAGAAGCCGATTTCAACTCTAGGTAGTGTGCAGAAAAGAGTTGAAGCAACTGATAAAACAGAACAATGATACTAGTGCTTCTTTGGAGAAGGATATGGCTTTCAAGGAATGATCTCATTTTTTAAAACAAATGGTGCTCTTTTTCACCATATCTTCTTAGTATTTTAATTTTTCTTCTCCTCAGCTTGTTTAGTAGATGATTTCACAGAATAACAGGCAGCCTCGATATTCATCATGTCTAACATTTTTTTATTTATTTTTGTGTTGAAGCAATGATTATGCTGTGAAGTCTACTGTATAAATGGAGGTTTATTATCAATACAGAGAGTTAATATTTATGTTGGTAAGGTCCTAGAAACAGAGGAGATTCTGTCCGTTTTTCTGAAAATTTGGTTGTTTGACTTGCTGAGGGACTTGTCCCTTGAGCGCCAGTCATGGCTTGGTTCGGGTCATGACAAAGTGGTATCAGAGCTTTAGGTTTTCCTGTGTAATATGGAGCTAGTGTCCTTTAATAAGATCACAATTGTGCAAATGGAAGCCGGCCCATTTTCACAAAGTGTGATGTTACTAGAGGCCTATAGGAAGTCGTCCTCAATCTTTTAGTCTCATAATTCTTTCTGTCTGTCCTATTGTCTTTAAACTCCATATACATATGTCGTTGGTGATCCAATCGCTTATTTACTCAATAAGTGGAAGATGCCACCTAAGAAAAGACGTGGTGGAGCTATTAATGCTCCTGATACTGCTGAATCCAATAGGGCAGTTTCTCCGCCACTTGGAGCGCTTCGACAAAGGCCAAGGAGCCAAAGAATAGCTGATAGGCGCGAAGGGGAGATACCCCGCGAGAGAGTTCAAGAGAACCCCGCAGTAAGAGAGGCTCAACCGGACTTAGCAGCTGAATTGAGGGGAATGAATCAAACTCTTAATGCGGTGTTACAGGTTCTAACAAATCAAAATAGGGGTGAAGCGAGACTTCCTAATGCGCCAAATCCTCAGCCTCATAGGGTTCATCAATTGTTTGGGGATCAAGAGCCGCCAATTGAAAAGTATTTGAAGTTAAATTCGTCCACTTTCAATGGAGATTCATTGGATGAAGATCCACAACAATATCTAGAGGATGCAAAGAAAGCTATTCGAGCTCTCAAGTGCACCAAAGAATGGGCTGTTGAGTTAGTATCCTACAACTTGCGTGGTTCAACAAGATATTGGTATGAGTCTCTTCTTGAGAGCAAAGAAGCAGCTGGACTTCCTCCTCCTTCTTGGGAAGAGTTTACTGAAGAGTTTCTTGCTCGATTCTATCCAGCTAACAAGCAAGCAGAAGACGCAATTGCCTTTGAAAGATTAAGGCAAGAGAATATGACAGTGACTGAGTATGCTAAGGAGTTTACTAGACTTTCTAAGAGTGCTCCGTACTTGGTGAATTCAGAAGAGATGAAAGTTCGTCGTTTCGTTTGTGGATTGGCAGAACCTATGTTCACTACTCTTATGCCTGAAGTCGGACGCATGTCTTTTAAGGATGTCCTAAACTCTGCCTATGGAATTGAAGCTGGGATAGCAGAGAGAAATGCTTTTAAGGATGTTGGTAAGAAGTCCAAGATGAAGGGACAATTTTCTGGTTGATCTAGTTTAGGAGGATTTCGGTCTCATCATGGTCAAACTAATCAGCAAGGTTATTCGGGGTATCGAGCTCGTCCTCAAGCATCTTTTGGTGGGGTTGCTTCTTCTGGATCTGCTCCCATGAGTGTTTCGAATCCCAGACCTTTTGTTAAGAGCACCTCTCAATCTAGTGCACAGGGTTCAAATCAGACAAGGCCAGCTCAGCCCTATTGTCTTCGGTGTGGGAGTTACCATTCCGGTATATGTTTCAAGGCTACTGGTGCATGTTTTGGTTGTGGTTAATCTGGTCATCTTAGGAGGGATTGTCCAAATCCTAAAGGAGGCTTTGCTCCAGGTATTGCACGTCCTACAACACCAATGCCATCATCTTCATCTATGTCTATTCGAAATTCTTCTGGTCCTAGTGGCAGAGGAGCAGGTGGCAGGGGTCAGACTTATAACAGAGGAGGGAGCCAAAGAGGAAGAGGTCAGGCACGTGTGTATGCTTTAACACGTCAAGATGCTCAAGCTTCTAATGCTGTGGTGGCAGGTACTTTACAAGTTTGTTCTTTAGATGCTCGAGTGTTATTTGATACGGGTTCTCATTATTCATATGTATCTCCACATCTTGCATCTCATTTCGATAAACAACATGAACTGTTATCCCACCCCTTTCATGTTGGCACTCTACTTGGAGTCTCCATAGTGGTTCGAGTCGTGTTTCGGTCTTGTGTTGTTAGAATTAATACCGTTGAAACCTTAGCTGATTTAATCCTTTTAGAACCAATGGAAGATATTGATGTCATCTTAGGCATGGATTGGTTAGCAGCTTGTCATGTTGATGTGGGCTGTTACTCCAAAACTGTGAAGTTTGACATACCGGGTATCTCACCTTTTGTTTTTAAGGGTGATGACTGTCCCACTTTAGCTAGCATCATCTCATCTATGAGTGCTATGCAATTGATGGATAAAGGAAACCAAGGATTTCTGGCAGTTGTTAGAGATGTTAATGCCGAAGTGCCTAGTCTTGATCAGGTTTCAGCACCAGTTCTTGTTTTACCTTCTGGGTCCGGGGGATTCTCAGTCTTTTGCGATGCATCTCGAATAGGACTTGGTTGTGTATTAATGCAGCATGGCCGCGTCATTGCCTATGCCTCGCGACAACTCAAGAAGCACGAGCAGAATTATCCAACTCATGACCTGGAAATGGCAGCGGTCGTCTTTGCTTTAAAGATTTGGAGACACTACCTTTATGGTGAGACTTGTGAAATCTATACGGATCACAAGAGTTTGAAGTATATATTTCAACAGAAGGATTTAAATTTGAGGCAACGGAGATGGATGGAGTTGCTAAAAGATTATGATTGTACCATTTTGTATCATCCTGGAAAGGCAAATGTTGTAGCAGATGCCCTCAGTAGAAAATCTATGGGTAGCTTGGCCCATATCACTCTTGGAAGGAGACCAATTGTTGAAGAAGTCCATCAATTGGAGGCTAGTGGAATTCAATTTGATCTTGGAGAATCAGGAGTTTTCTTAGCACATGTTCGAGCCCAATCTTCCCTGATAGAACAGATCAAGGTTGCACAAAGTGATGATCTGAAACTAAGAAAGCTTATGGAAGATGTTCGCAATGGGAGGAACTCAGACTTTTTTCTTGATCAAGATGTATTGCGTCGCGGTCAACGCTTATGTGTGCCAGATAACCACAACTTGAAGAAAGCTATTTTGGAAGAGGCTCACAATTCGAAATACACAGTTCATCCGGGCTCTAATAAGATGTATCGAGATTTGAAACAATTATTTTGGTGGGAAGGCATGAAGAAAGACATAGGAGTTTTTGTTTCTCATTGCTTAACTTGCCAACAGGTTAAAGCTGAACATCAAAGACCTGCTGGGTTATTGCAACAAATTGAGATACCTGAATGGAAGTGGAAAAGGATTACGATGGATTTTGTAACAGGTTTACCTCGTAGCTTTAAGGGTTTTGATTCAATTTGGGTAATTGTGGATAGAATGACAAAGTCAGCTCACTTTCTTCCGGTAAAAACAACTTTCAGTGCAGCTCGATATGCTCAACTTTATGTTGATGAGATAGTTAAGTTACATGGAATTTCAGTGTCCATTATTTCAGATTGCGGGCCCCAGTTTACCTCTCATTTTTGAAAATCTTTTCAAAAAGCGTTAGGAACTCGTTTGGATCTTAGCACAGCTTTTCACCCTCAAACCGATGGACAATCAGAGAAGACGATCCAGACATTGGAAGACATGTTAAGGTGTTGTGTTCTAGATTTTGGTGGGAATTGGGACAGCTATCTACCTTTGATCGAGTTCTCTTATAATAATAGTTATCAAGCCAGCATTCAAATGGCACCATTTGAGGCTCTTTATGGGAGAAGATGCAGGTCACCTATTGGGTGGTTTGAGGTTGGTGAGGTTAAGCTTTTAGGGCCAAATTTGGTACAAGATGCGGTTGAGAAGGTTCGCATAATAAGAGAACGTTTATTAGCAGCTCAGAGTAGGCAGAAGGCTTATGTTGATAACAGAAGGCGTAACTTAGAGTTTTCAGTGGGTGATCAGGTATTTCTGAGAGTATCGCCTATGAAGGGAGTGATGAGGTTTGGGAAAAGAGGCAAGCTTAGTCCTCGATACATTGGTCCATTTGAGATACTGGACAGAATAGGTGCAGTTGCTTACCGCTTGGCATTGCCGCCTGAGTTGTCTATGATTCATCCAGTCTTTCATGTATCAATGTTGCGCAAATACCTTCCCGACCCATCTCATGTGCTTGCACCACAAGCCATAGAGCTAAAGGAAGATTTATCATTTGAAGAGGAACCGGTGGCTATAGTTGATCGCCAAGTAAAGAAACTACGTTCTAAGGAGATAGCATCTGTGAAAGTTGTTTGGAAGAATCATTCAATAGAAGAAGCAACTTGGGAAGTGGAGGACGCTATGCACGACAAATATCCGTATTTGTTTGAGTCTGCAGGTAACTATCACACTTATCACCGTATATGAATTCGAAATTCGGGGACCGAATTTCTTAAAGGGGAGAGAATGTTATAACCGAAAAAAAAAGGATGGAAAGCACGTGGGGGGCACATGCCCCCACTTAAATTTTCTCCCCTTCTCCCCCATCTGTCGAAGACTCCCGTCCCCCCTTTCCTTCTTTCCTTTTCTTTTATTTCCTTCCAACAAAAGAGTCATTCCAGGTTCCATTCCACCTGCCCCTCAGTAGATCTTAGTCATTTTGGTGAGCCCTTCTTCTTTCCAAGGGCTAAGTAATTATGTAATGGAACCTTTGCTCAAAATCTAGATTATGTCAATGCTCCATATGTCACAGGCAAGATCCTCGTGTGGGTTATGTTATTTTGAATCTTGAACTGTTTAGGTAGTAATTATGATTTGGTTATGTAAGACTTATGGTTTTAACTATATACTCTAGTTATCAACTTGATATATATATATATATATATATATATATATATATATATATATATGATGCGTATTTTGGATATATTTGGTTGTGGATATAATTTGGAGTATGTTGTTGTTGTTGTCTTGGAAATGGAGGTTTATTATCAATACAGAAAGTTAATATTTATGTTGGTAAGGTCCTAGAAACAGAGGAGATTCTGTCCGTTTTTCTGAAAATTTGGTCGTTTGACTTGCTGAGGGACTTGTCCCTTGAGCGCCAGTCATGGCTTGGTTCGGGTCATGACATCAATATTAGTGAAATTGGAAAAGATGTATGGTGATGAAGTTGGTATTTAATAATTTGATATTTTAATTCACTTGATGAATAAATTCTATTGTATCTTTTCTGTTTTGAAAATTCACGAGTTTTTTATTTTGGTTAATTTTCAGTTTTATAATTTCTTGCGTAATTTTTGAAAAGTTTGTTTCATTTTTACCAGGTTGAGATCAGAGTGCAGAACTCTTGAGGAAGTTAAACAAGTATTCCATTATTTTTCCAAACGAACACCTCTTTGACCCAGATAATATTAAAGTTAAAGAAGTATTACATATGGTTTTACTTCTACCAAATGGGGATGTGGATATATCAATGCTGAAAGAAGCTGTGCAGATACTCAATGGAAAATTTGAGATTGAGGTATTCACGTCTAAATTTGTTTTTGGTTCAATTGTGCCATCCTTTTTGAATTATTGTGCAACTAATGGTTTGGAATATTTGCTACTGATTTGATATCTATATGTCAATACTACTATTTCTTATTTTGATTTTAAGGTGGTTTATGATCTTAATGATGAATGCAAGAGGGCTTTGTTGGAAAAAGTGTTCTTTGATGAAAAATAGATAACCATCATACACTACTACAAAGTTATATATTGAAAAGAAAAAGATTTCCAGAGCATAGTAAGCGTATCACATTATTCTCTTATAGTAATGTATGCTTCTTCAATTATAACTTATGCTTTATGATGATTATTTATTATATGTTAGGATATGATTAGTGAATTATCCATCCATCCATACAAACTAGAATTCATGTAGTTTCATCGCCGATGTGGAATTTCAGGCGTTTTAGGGTTTTCTTCAAAAATGAAATTTGTCGAATCCTGGGTTTCTCTAGAGGATCGCGTGTTGATGCCGATTTCAAAGGCTTGATTCTGGTATCAGTAACCTGTGATTGGTTAGTCGGAAGTCATTCAAAACATTTGGGATCAGCTAATCTCTTGCATTATCATGACATCATTGGTAAGTGGTCTGGTGTGGATGAGGTGGAATAAATTACCATTTATACCCATAAAAGATACAGATGCTGACAAATGTACCTATATAAGAATAAAACGACAATTATAACCACGAAAGATAGCTTCCGTGTGCCAAGAGTACCCGGACGTTGGTTACACAATTGGTCCGTTAGGGTATTCTTGGCACACAGAAGCTATCTTCCGTGGGTACAATTGTCGTTTTATTTTTATATGGATACATTTGTCAGCGTCTGTATCTTTCATGAATACAAATGGTAATTTATTCGAATGAGGTGTTGTGATGATCTTCTCTCAATACTTTGTGTTAATTTCAAGTTAGTTTCTTTTAATTTTGTTTATCTTTAAATTGCCGCAAGTTTGGGGGTTCTGGATCTTTTTTTAGTCATGCGCGTATTAATAGATAGTTTCAACTATTTAACTATTTCATTGCAAAATCCATTTTATTGTTTCATCAATGGTGGTTTATATATTGAATTCCATTTATGCAGAATTTTACTCATTCATATGTTCTGGAATGCATTTGTTCAAAATTACTTCTTTAATATTTCTATACATAACTAGCAACATCATCAATTCTTCACCGAGGTGGATTCTTCTCCCACTTTGAATTTTTCTTCAAAAAGGAAAAATGAATTGATTGTGCTTAGGTGTGGAAAGTAAGATATTAACTAAGATCAATCACTAATTTTTTATTTTTTTGGTGACTAACTTGTAAGCTTTAAACATAAAAAAAAATCAACTCTAATTTTTTTTAAATGTAGATATTAACTATATCAGTAATTTTGCCATTAATTGCCGACGAAGTTTAGAGATTCAGAGTTGTATATTTAAGAAATTTTAAGATAATTTGTACATATTCAAAGTTCAAGATTCTTAAGTCTTAATTGTTGTTTAGTTAATTACTTAATTTCTCAAGAGAAAATTGGTTCAAGAGAGATCAACGGAGGAATCTTCATTTACTTGATGCTGAACAAGCTGAAGAGGTAAAGTGAGTTACGTCTTACAATTGAAATTGAAAAGCATTCCTCGCGCTATTCAAGATAAAACATGATGATTGAATGAATTAATACTTAATTTGGTCTCTGAATTTGCACATAAATTTTAATTTAGTTTTTGAAGTTTTGAATTCCCAACTGGAAACCCTTTAAAAAACCAGCTAATCCTAGCAGTTCACCGGTTAAATACCGGTTTGACCGATTCGCTGATCAATTTTTTGCCAGACAGTTTATGAGGCTCACCAGACCGACCTGGTGACAGTTCCTAATTAATCTGGTTGAACCTGTCGGTCCAATTCGATTTTTAGAACTATGCTTGGGTGCATTGGGGATTTAGGGTTTTCTTTTTTTAATTTTTTTTAGGAATGTAAAACGCCGTCATTTGGAGGGGTTCACCAAACCGAAAACTCTTTTAAAAACCGGTCTATTTCAGCAATTTACCAGTTAATTGTTGATTTGACTAGTTATTTGACCAGTTTTATACCAGGCAATTTATGAAGCTAACGAACTAGCTAGTGGTTGGTTCTCGATTAATCTGGTTAAACTATCCGGTCCGGTTCGATTTACACCTTCAGGTTTCAAAGAGATTTAGATTCAAAGGGCCCCACATGTTCCTTTGCTCAACCAAAAAAACTTCCACAGTGCTCAATGATTGGCTTCTCACTGCTTATAATCTTATTCATCTTCATATCCACGCAGTGTCACACACTTCGTGATTGTTTGAGTGTTATTATTTTGATAAAAATTAAAAAAAGATTTTTTTTTTATCTTTTAGCGTGTTTGAAAAATTTCTAGTAGTAAAAATAAAAATACTAAAAAAATAAAAAATAAAAACATCTTCTTTGAAAAATTACAATTTACATCATTTTTTTAAAAATATTTTTTTCTTAAAAAAAAAATATTTTTCAGGTAATAAATAAATAAAAAAATACTTTTATATTGATATACTCAAACATAATTGATACATAAAATGATCTTTTTGCATGAGATATCTAAATATAAAATTACTTTTACTTTTGTATAAGATCTTTTAAAAACAAATAACTCGAACAAAAAAAAAGATATTTTCTTATAAGATCACCTAAACAAAAGAAAATATGGAGAGGAGTTAACTTGATTGCTTCCCATTTTGCATCAACTGATGACATTGCAGCTACTCATGTTCTCCCTATTTTAATTAATTTATCATATGCTCTTTGCTTATTATTTTTTTTTTTTATTGAAGAAATTGTTTGAATTGATCAATTGAAATTTTGGATTTTTATTGACATGCTTGACAAGTTGATACTGAGTGGGGAACAAGAGTAGTGAACTTGTGTTCCTCATTGAGGTCATATGATAAGAATCTTAGGATCATGTTTTGTCATGAGAGAATCTAACTAACTGAATATAATTTGGGTATCCTATGTAAATTAAATTCTCTTTTGTTTCATTTTTGGATTCTCTCCAAAGGGAGAGAGGGAAAATTTATTCTTTAAATCAATTGGTGAGATTCACACATAGCATAATTGATATAAGGTTGGATAATATTTTCCCTTTTTGGGTTTAAGATTGGATGAATTGATGTAATTGTGCATCTAGCTTTTCATAAATTCTTTGTGACTCTGTAGTTTGACATCATTATCATTGCATATCTGCATTCATAGGTAGTAGTAAATGTTGAAATCCAAGATGTGAAAAGTTCCTAGCATAGAGTTCTAGCAACTTTCAACTTTATAAAACCAAAGAATTTTTTCTCCTCTTGTCTAAGACATATTTAAAAGGATTTAACATCAGATCTCTATGTGTTTCATAAAGGGCAAGGAATTAAATTAGTTCTATACTAAGATACTAATTCAGAATTTCCATGTGCTTCTGTTTTCTAGCATTTTTTGTATGATGACTCATATAATAATATTTACCTTTTTCATCATTAGTATGTGTATGCAACTTGTTTTGTTAATTCATTTTCATTCCCTTTTTCATCAGAACTGCAGTGGTAGTTTGAAGTTTGAACTCTGTGCTCCGGCGATGCGATAACAAGGTGTATTTCGCGCGCCAATCGTCTGAATCTCATGGTTATTTCATGAGGCAGATTTCAGCTGAAGAGGTAATAACAACAAATTTCTTATTGGCTGAAATACTCCTTCTATGTGATTCTTTTTCAGAAGAAGAAACTTAGTAGCATAATTAATATGAAAAATTTTGCAGGGTGCTCCGGCTCCTAAAACTTTTGGTTCTGCATCTGATCAGAGTCCTGCTAACACGAGAGCGCCATGTTTTGCTAGACCCGAAAGTACACCTTGTTTTGCTAGACCGGTGAGAACTGAATCGGATTACTCAAGTTCAGTGGTTCAACCATTGGCTCCAGTGCAGGGTGGTGAATTTAGTACGCTTGAACCTCCTTCATTTTCTAGGCCAAGGAAACCGCTACGACGAGTAGACCAACTACATTCTGAAATTAATGGTTAGTATGTTAGAGATTTGAACCCAAAAGTTATTAAAATGGAAGCATGTTACATTTATAAACTTTTTTCTTAGCAGGAACTGAGTGGTCTCCGAGGATGGATGTCGCGGAATCAAAAGGAAAATATGTTATCACAGTTGAAGTTCCAGGAGTTAGGATCAATGACATAAGAGTGGAGGTTGATGATCAAAAGTAAGTAACCATTTCTGTTATAATCTTCTCAACTGAAAGAAAGGATAAAGCTTAATAAAATGCTGCATAATCTTTTTACTCAAGTCACTATTGAAGTCCCATGTGATCCAATTTATGCATACGAATCGAAAAGTAAGTCTTATCTGACTAGATGGAATTGGCTACATTAATCAAATCAAATTATGTTAATGTATGTGTTTAAACCATTTCTTATGATATATGTTTCATAAAAAATTGTGAAAGAAAGAATGGTAGGTAGAAAATCAAAATGTTAACAATAATTAACATTCTTGGTTATGAATTGTGTTAAGTTTGTGACCTACTATGTGAACTGTGTGGCAGGTTATCTGTCAAAGGTAGAAGCTCTACTAGCTACTTGACAATTGCAGGGTCTCCAAATGCCTCGTTTTCTTCGTATCACAAGCGCGAGATACTATATGGACCATGCGAGGCGGTCGGGCCACTCCCTTCCGGCGTGAACAAGGATCATATATCGGCTGAATTCCAGTGAGTGAAACCTCAAGTGTTATTTAACTTGTTATTTGTTGACTATTTAAGATTCATAACTCTTGAAACTAGCCACTGATGCATAGTTCATTACAGAGTTAATAGTATTCTAAAATCAAAGTTCAATTCAGCTAGAAAACTAAGTACAATCATGATTCATAAAGACTCAATATCTCACAATCACATAAGTTCATTTGAACTTACAAAAGAAGTGTTAGTGTTTGATTGAATCTATGTTAACATTCTTCATCAATAGTAGACACATGTGAAGTGAAGCTGATATTTCTAATCTTGTTTTCTTTGTTTCTGAAATTTCAGGGATGGATTTCTTCAGATAATAATTCCTAAGATTTGAATGAGCAATAATGTTGATTGCAGCCAAAACATATTTTGGAGCATTTGTTTGGTTATGATCATATCATAAATAGATCATAAGATAGGCTATGTTGTGCTTTGGAAATGCTTTTATTTCTTCTGTACCAGTTATGTCTATCTATGTCTTATTTTATATGCCACTAAACAAAAGAATTTGGCTGAACCTTAGTATATACATATTTATGGCTTAATTTTGATTGATCAAGATATTATTGCTGATCTTATTTTACATTGTATGTTGATTTATTTGAAGATTTATTACCGGATATGATGAATACATAAAAACCAAAGTTAAAATATCCATTATATTCAGTATCATTAAGCTGAATAGTTAACATTTCAAAATGGTGGAAACTCAGGTGAAGTTGACTTCACGTGAAGTTGATACCTGAGAGTCGTTGGATGAAAATTTAGTCAAATCAATCAAATCATCTAACGGCTCTTAGGTATCAACTTCACGTGAAGTCATCTTCACCTGAGTTTCCACCTTTCAAAATATATAGAGACAACTTTTATGCAGCAGCAACTGAATCATTTTCCTCCTTTCACCAGACTTTGGATTCACATCTTATATGATCTAATTTGCAAAATAACACAGGCAATCTTGTAAGTAAAAAGAATTAAGGAAATGATAATAAAACCAACGCTGGCTAAGGAAACTTTTATGGTAAATAGCTACTTGAAATATATGAATATTTGTAATTATTTTTCTTTCCCTTCAATATAATGTACCTTGGAATAACCTAAATAAATAACGGAAGAAATCATAGTCATGTACATAAAACATAAGCAAAAAGAAAAGACCACTCAGATTGAGAGCCAAACTCGATTTCACTTAGACCATGCTTGGAATTAGTCACCATATTCAAAGGGGTATTCAAGACCTCGTCCGGATTCAAGATATATTTTGCTGGATTTGGATTTATATAAATTTATACAAATATACAATGCAAAAAAATCACGTGTCATCATGTGTGAAATGACAATACTAAAAATAGGAGTGGCAATATCATTTTTCTAATTATAATATCCTATAATAATCACCATTGTCAACTTTCTATCAGAGAAGCATTCATCCATTGGCTGCTTTTATGTTAGCATTATCAACCCGAGTACTGATTGATTAATATTTTAATTTAATTTCTAATCCAAATAATAACAACAATAAATATAAACTCGTAATTTAGAATTCAGAAACGATTGTTCATGAAATAATAAACACAATATGCTTAAAAATTAAAGGAGTTCACTGCTATTAAAACTTCAAAACAGGTCACTAAAGTACTAGGCACTCCGCAGATCTTAATTGGAGTTTGGTTTTTTGTACTTGTCCCAGTTGAGATTCCCAAGAACAAACTAGAAATTCGAAGGTTTTTCTTTTAAAAATCCTCTTAGATTTTCCTTCGCAACAACTTCTTCACCAAGCACATTTGCATTGATGGTTCTACTTGAACTTGAGAACGGGAGAAGGTTGAATCAAGTTGGTTTAAAACCTTAAAATTTAAACTCTGTTTTAGCAGCAGCTTAAGTTGCAGGAGATTATTTCATTTTATCTCGTGTGCAGAACAGATAAAGAGTAGAGAAGAGGAGAAAGAGACCAGCATGTATCCTGGTTCGGATTCTTTGTGCAATGAATCCTACGTCCAATCTCCACCACAAACCATGGTAAAATTTCCACTATAATCCACTGATTACATTCACCAATACTATTGAATTACTCCCTAATTCAACTAGTATCTACCCCTAAGCTTTCTTCACCAAAGCTTAGCTACCCCAAGTGCTTTCCCAACTTGGAAGGAAAATCCTAACAGATTCAAAACTCACCAAGTGCTAACCCAATTTAGCAAGGGAAACTAACCCTAGTTCAACAACCCAATTACATCAGAAATCAGTGGCTCTTATGCAACTCTCTTGCCTTTTTTCTCTTGGCTTTTCAACCTCACAAGTTCAGCCTTTTCTCAAAATAGAAAATGACATAAGACAGTCATAACAAAGAAAATCAGAAATTAAGCTTGAGTAGAAGAAAAAGATTTCAGCTTCATGTTTGTGATGATGCTCTGCATGTGTTCTCTCTTTTTCTTGCTTTGAAATTGATGGAGTGAAACTCCTTATATGTCTTCAACTTGCTTTCATTGTTGCTTCTTCCTTTTGCTTGTCCTTGTTGTCCGTTAGAGCTGTCACAGCTAGCAAGCAGTCCTTCTTCATCATGCTCCACTACTCTTGCTGGATGAGGAGCCCGTCCACAACCTATGTGGTCCTTTGTCTTGCTTTCTTCTTTGGCATGCACTCCTTTTTCATTTTCTCCATTTCCATGCTCCTACTGCTATTTGCAAATTTGTGTTTTGCTCACCCACTAGCCGAACGTTGCTCTGCTAATGTCCTTGGGATAGTGGAGATGTCCTTATGTTCTTTTTGCTTTCACAGAGCCACACCTATCCTTGCATGGTTCAGCTGTCCTCTTGTTGCTTTTAGCAAATACATAACCATGTAATTGCTGAAAGGTGGTACATGGAGGGGCTTTGGCTCTTTAAGTTGCTGAAGCTTATGCTAGTCTTGGGCTTTGTTTATTTTCTTGAATAACCAAAGGAGTAGACCAGCTTCATTGTTTGGTAGTGAGAGGAGTTATAGGCCTGCCACAATAAAACACACATTAAACAATATTGGGCTTTCAACCCAAAGCAATGTTTGTCATCATTTATAAAACTCAAAATCAATAAAAATTACGAACTCAAATAGTTGGTCACTTCTTTTTGTTTATTTAGAAATTAAAACAACAAAAATCATGGCTACTCTAACGTCAAATAATACTATGTCCATGAGAGATTGATCACTTCAAAGCTATTACGGCATCATTGCACCAAGGTTTACGTTAATGTTATTGCAACTTTTGTTTCAGATTTCATTTCATCAGCCTTAAAAGTAACTCTGTTAGTCGCATTTGTAGAGTTGAGACGGAAAGACTTAGGCATTCATTGATACAACTTGGATAAATGTTTCCATGCATTTTATAATTAAAATGGGACCACTAACCTTTCACTCCATATCCAGTGATTCTTTCTACAGTAAGCTCAATCTTGGTAGTATAATTTCAGGCGGATATAGATGATATTTTTATGTTGCAATTATAATAAATCAGATCATTGAATACTGGAGTGAACAAATGCATTCTTGTCTTTATGAATTCAATTCATCATGGAGAAGTAGCTTATCAATTAGCAAAACTAAACACACAAGTAGACATGAATCTAACCTTTTTCACATATCCTATAGGCCGATTTGATTTGCTAATGACCTCCATATAGATTCAATCCTGAAAAATAATAATTAAAATAATCAAAAAAAAAGAAAAAGAAAAAAAAAGAAGAGAAGTACAAATTGAAAATTTAGATTACGAACTTTTCACGACGTGAACAGAGGTGGGTTGAATTCCAAAAATTTGACTCGTGGTCAATATGCTCTCATTTAAAACATCAACACGTTTTTCCATAAATAATTCATGAATTTTATCAGGACACATCACCTGCAAAAGAATAATAAAATTAATCAATATAAAAAATTTAACCTATAGTATAGTAAACTATTTACAAAATTTAACATATAATATAGTGATATATTTACAATTTTCATTACCAGGTGCTTCCTTTTTTTTATCGTGGTACTTTGCGTGCTTGATGCCAAGAGTGTATCTACAAAATTTGATGACATTGTAGTTTTTAGCCCACGTCTTACGATCTAATTTGTAGTTAGCATTGCCAAGAGTATGATGCCAACTCCGAAACCTGAAACTCTGATCATCTGATCAATTTCTGGATCCAGTGATGGTCTATAAAAGGCCAATAGACAGCTAACAAAAACCTTATTCTTCGATTGACATCCCAAAATAAAACTGGATCGAGAGCCCACTTTATTCTGAGTTGTCACTAAATTGAAATTATTTTCAGTTAAGAAGATTTCTCATCATGTTAACTAATTGAAAATAATAAACAATAAAAAATACCTCGAATATACTCTCAATTGATTCAAACATAAATCTTCAGCCTCCTTTATGTATAGAGTGCCTTCTTTAAATGGGAAATTTGAAATCTTATTAATAATATTTAGTAAGTCATGACATTGTTCTATTTTATTTATGTTTTTGCTCTTTTTTTAATCTCAGTTAGAACTCCATGTCTCCATTACATATTTGAACCTTAATATCATCTTTCAAACTTAAATTCCCTATTCACCACTTAAATGTAACACTTTTATACTTTCACAGACAGATCTAAAGATTGATATAAAATCTTCTCTTAAAAACAGATTTTATATCAATCTTTAGATCTGTCTGTGAAAGTCTAAAAATGTTACATTTAAAGGCTGAATACCACGAAAATTTAAGTTTAAAGAATGGTATCAAGGTTCAAATATGTAATGGACAGAGACGTGGGATTCTAATTGAGACGAAAAAAGAATAAGACAAAAATAAAAAAAAACAATATCACGACTTACTAAATATTATTAGTAAGGTTTTAAATTTCCCATTTAAAGAAGGCACTCTATACATAAAGGAAATTGAAGATTTTTGTTTAAATCAATTGAGAGTCTATTCGAGGTATTTTTTATTGTTTATTTTTTTTAATTAGTTAACATGATGAGAAACCTTCTTAACTGAAAATAATTTTAATTTAGTGACACCGACCTCAAAATAAAGTGAACTCTCAATCCAGTTTTATTTTGGGATGTCAATCGAAGAATAAAATTTTTGTTAGCTGTCTATTGGCCTTTTATCGACCATCACCGGATCCGAAAATTGATCAGAGTTACAGGTTTCGGAGTTGGCATCATACTATTGGCAATGCTACTTTAGATACAGTCTACAACTACAAATTAGATCGTAAGACGTGGGCTAAAAACTACAATGTCATTTCCAAATTTTAAAAAAATTGCAACTTAAACCCGCCATTTCCACCGTGGACAGTTGCAGATCGCCGTGATTACCGAGACAAAACAGCTTTGCTACCGCGGAGAGCTCAAAATCCGCAACGGCATATCACCCTGGTGCCGTGGCTGCCATTTTATAATACACATAAATACCCCAAAGCGCTGTATATAGGCACAAAAGGTTCAGCAACAGTTTCGGAATTAAGCAGAATCAGAGTGAAAAAATTGAGTGGGTCCCCAAGTATTGTTAACTTGGCAGACATGGAGAGAAAGGGAATGCCATGCTAAGACGTGGGTGTGCGCATGGCGCGTATAGAGGGGAGGAAAGGAAAGGCAGGCTGAATTTGGGATTTGGCTTGGGAGAGTGGGGTTGCTATAGGGCCTATTTCTAACCACAATTTAATACATGCATATTGGATTACCGGTCTTCAAACTACAACATTTAACTCTAGAAGCAAAAACTATCACTCCAAACAATTTAATTAAAATAATAAAAGCTAAATTATTTTCCTTTTATAAGAAACTCGCAATGATTAATAGATGCAACCGCTACTATCACTTAAATTGTGTATTATGAATTAAAAGACTAAACATGAGTGTGGTAGTGTTTTGAGTTGTTATCAATTAGAATCTATTAGTAATGGAGGAACAGCCTAGAGCCAACTCAACAACAAATAAAACCGGGTGCAAACATCAAGCTAGAAAACATATACAAAATAAAACCCAAAGAATTGGAAACACCCAAAAATTAAATCAAACCACCAAGGTTCGCTGGTTCAATGGTTTACTGGTTCGACTAGAATTCAACCGATTTAATTAAATATTAAATAAAATTATTAAAAACCTACATATATTTTAAACATATAAATTAAATAATTTCGAACATAATAAAATTCAAAATTTCACAAAATAAATTATCCATGATTTAATATTAAAAATTCACAAACAACTTCAAATATCAAAGTTCATAACTAAAACAAATACAATTAGCATCAATACATTAAAACAGCAAAAATCCAGTATAAAAATTAAAAAGAATAACTAAAAAAATAAAAAACTGACCTACAGCAGAAGCAGAAACAGAGTCAGTGACGGTTTTCCAACTTGGAGTCGGTGCAGGTTGCGCCGTTGCAGAGCAGACCACCGGCGAGAGAGGGCAGAGCTTCCAAGAGGAGCAGAGGGGAGCTTGCAGAGGAGCCAACACGATGACGACGGAGGCAGCAGAGGCAGACGAGCACAAGGCTGAGGCAGAACAGGTGAGGCACGGCACAAACAAGCGGCCGGAAAGACAGAGACGGAGGTGGCAGAGGCGAACAAACACTGGCGGCGTGGGGACGAGGCGGAGGAGCCGGCGAGGAGAGTGTGTGAGTCAGATAGAGAGGTGAGAGTGTGTGAGTGAAGCTGTGATTCTTGGGAGATAGTGAGTTGAGGTTGGGGATGACCGGATGGTTTGGGATGCCGTTGGGAAATTAGGTTTTTTTTTTTTTTTTTCAAATTCATAAACCAAAATGGCGTCGGAATAAGAGAATTTTTCTAATCTTGCTTAAAAAACCCATTAAAATTATTGAATGTGTTGTTCTTCTGGTTCTTCTTGTTTGGACTTGTGCGGAATTATTCGTTTGTTATTATTGCCTTTATCCAAATCCATTTGGATCTGCTCCGCATTATCGTTATCAAGATCTGGTATAAAATATTTGTGGCTCTCGATTTCTGCAGCTCATTCGATCTATATGTCCTTTCTTTTTTTTTGTGTTTGTGATTTTTTTTATTTGCTTGGTGATTATGCTTGCATGAAGTAATAATAAAGTGAAATTGTAATTCTCTAGTGAAAGCTCAGAGAATTGAGAGATCGGTTGTGCGGTTTTTGATCTATTTTATTAGGCATGAAACGAAGTAGCTTTTGAAAATAAATATTTGCAAGCTAGTAGAAGCCAAAACTATCGCTACCTTTCCTAGAATCATTAGAGTAACGATAAATCAACGTGTCGACTTTACTTAAAATTACGCAGTGCTTGATTCCTGTTGTAAACATTTCACATCGTAGATCTACATACGATTCAATGATTTCATCACAGATTTAATGTGATAATGAAATCTAATTTCATCTTCATTGACCTGAGATGTATATAAAGTATGATAGATATAACAACAAATCAACTGTACAAGTGCAACTCCTAACTAACTCACGAACTGTTATACTGCATAACTTCATTATATGCAAAGACATTTGGCCAAAAGGTTATCTACGATCATTATGGCTTTACATGGAGCTATAATGGCTGACAACTTATGCACTAATCAATCGATTAAAACATATTTGAAGGTGCTACAGAAATTTGATATTTGTTAATTTCATGCATTAGAATGTACATTGTTTACTCTTTGATTATTGTTTTATATATTATTCATTAAACACATTTCAACATATCTTTTCTCACCTGACACCCTTTTTCCTTATTTAATGTCAGATATGGAGACCTTTCTCTTCACCTCCGAATCTGTAAATGAAGGTCACCCTGACAAGATCTGTGACCAGGTTTCGGATGCCATCCTTGATGCTTGTTTAGAGCAAGACCCGGAGAGCAAGGTTGCCTGTGAGACCTGTACAAAAACCAACATGGTTATGGTCTTTGGTGAGATCACAACCAAGGCAAATGTGAACTATGAGAAAATAGTTCGAGACACTTGCAGAGGCATTGGGTTCGTTTCAGCTGATGTTGGTCTTGATGCTGACAACTGCAAAGTTCTGGTCAACATTGAGCAACAGAGCCCTGATATTGCCCAAGGAGTTCATGGTCACATGACTAAAAAGCCTGAGGAAATTGGTGCTGGTGACCAAGGACACATGTTTGGCTATGCCACAGATGAAACACCTGAGCTAATGCCACTTACTCATGTCCTTGCTACTAAACTTGGTGCCAAGCTCACTGAAGTTAGAAAGAACAAAACATGCCCATGGGTGAGACCTGATGGAAAAACTCAGGTTACTGTTGAGTACAAGAATGATAATGGAGCCATGATCCCGATTCGTGTGCACATTGTCCTTGTCACCAATGACAAGATAGCCAGCGATTTGAAGGAGCATGTAATAAAACCTGTCATCCCAGCTAAATACCTTGATGACAAGACTATCTTCCACCTCAACCCTTCTGGTCGTTTTGTGATTGGTGGACCCCATGGAGATGCAGGACTAACTGGCCGTAAGATCATCATTGACACCTATGGTGGTTGGGGTGCTCATGGTGGAGGTGCCTTCTCCGGCAAGGACCCAACCAAGGTCGATAGGAGTGGTGCATACATTGTTAGGCAAGCAGCGAAAAGTGTGGTAGCTTCAGGCTTGCTCGACGCTGTCTTGTGCAGGTTTCTTATGCAATTGGAGTACCAGAGCCACTCTCTGTTTTTGTAGACACCTACAAAACAGGAAAGATTCCAGACAAGGACATATTGGCTCTGATTAAGGAAAATTTTGACTTCAAGCTAGGAATGATTGCCATCAATCTTGACCTCATGAGAGGAGGCAACTTCAGGTACCAGAAGACTGCTGCTTACGGACATTTCAGACGTGACGATCCTGATTTCACTTGGGAGACGGTGAAGATGCTCAAGCCCAAGGCTTGATGAGATAGCCAGATTACATTGGATATCATCGCAGCCATCTTTCAGACTTTGGGTAAACAAGAAAATAAAAGGAGCTTCAATGCGTACCTCTTATTGAAGATTACGTTTCACAGTTTGATGAGGAACGAGGGTTAGATATGCTTCTTAGGCGGATACGTTAGTAAAATAGGAGTTTGCAGCATTAGCTGCCTCTTTTTTTTTTTCGGTTTTACCACTTCAAATTTCTTAAACCGTTACCGATTCTTTTCCCATTTCTGCTGTTGATTGTTTTGCAGCCAATCTCGTGTAGTTGGTGTAAACTTAAAATGCTGTCTACGTGATATTTTTTTTTTTTATCAATTTATGAAGTTGTTTACCTCAAAAAAGGACGGTTTATATGGTTGTAGTTTCAAATGGAAACATTGGATACTGGGTTTGCCTGAATATTCACTGAATTGTTCATGATTCACAATGTTACATCTACTGGAAAATTGCAAGCATGTCACCTAACTCTAACAATAAAAATGACATTGTATAGTGTACTCAAGAGTGCAACCAGACGCGATCACGCAGCCTCTCTTCTCCAGCACCATACATTTCATCTACCTTTTCACCATCTCGAAAAAATTGAAAAGTAGGGGTGTATCGAATGTGTTGAGTTGTTTCTGGGCATTCATCAATATCTGCATAGACGAAGGAGAGCTTTGGAAAATTATTGCTCAATCTATGGAATGCAGGGAGGATTTCACTGCACACGCGGCACCTGAAAAACCAGGAAACTAGATCATTCATAATCTCCTGTTCTATATTTCAATTTCACACAACCACCTTACAAGTTACAACAATCAAGTAAGCCTAAATGGTAAAAGATGCTACCTGCTTTTGTGTTCACTTAACATCAGTTTCCATTATTATATCGATTCTTAATAACTTGTATAGTAATATAAATCAAACATATTCAGAGAAGAGATAAACATACCAAGAGGCGCCATAATTGATAACAGCCTGCAAAAAAAAAATAATCAAACATATGTCATATTAGAAATTGCAGAAAGATGAAGGAAAGAGATTGTTGGGAAATGGAAAGGGGTGGTTACGGAAGTTTTGGAGGATTTGATGTTGAAGAGGATGTGAGCGAGGTCATCGTCGGTGGAAGCAGTTTTGAAGTTGGAATGAGGGGTGAGAGGTAACCCTTCCTTGCTGCTGCTGGTGGTGATGCTACTTAAGCCCTTCTCCATTCTATGCCTACCGGTAATCAATCCCAATACAATCCTAGGGATGTATAAGTCAATTCAGTAACAGAATTCCAAGAAAGTATGAGTGATATCAAACCTAGTTGTCAGAACCGAACCAATAATCAAACCGGTTAGACTACTAGATCACTAGGTTATTAGTTCAACTAGTGGATCACAAGTTGAACCGGTCTCAAATAAAAATATAAAATCATCAAAATTAAAATTTAAAATACACGTCTTCATTAACACTTTAACAACAATCAAGTCTCAATTTCTAAAAATAACTAATAAAATAACTAATAGAAAAATAGACATCAAATTAGTTAGTACTACAATAGGCGAATAACTAATTCGCCGCGGATTTGTGCTCCGTTTAAGGGTTTGCCGCGCCAATGAGTTCCTGCATGTACAAGACGATATTCGAATCGATACTTGCTTAAGCGAATTAGTGAGTTAACCGATAGACTAATCCAAGTTGATTTGCTTAATAGGATCTTAATTTGACACAATAAAAGTGCAAACATAACAATCCATAAATTATGTCCAAGGAGTTTGTGAGAAGCATCTTAAAACACTGTTTAAAAAAAAAAAAAATCAATCAATCACAGCGCCTATTATCTAATAACACTATCTCTGACAAATTCTTCCCATTCCAATCTCTTGATTCACAGAACCTATGAGCAGCAATATTACCTATAAAATTACAAATACAATTCATCTAAACCTATTACGAATTAAATCAATCAGTTGTACATACAAATACAATTAGCATCAATACATTAAAACAGCAAAAATCCAGTATAAAAATTAAAAAGAATAACTAAAAAAATAAAAAACTGACCTACAGCAGAAGCAGAAACAGAGTCAGTGACGGTTTTCCAACTTGGAGTCGGTGCAGGTTGCGCCGTTGCAGAGCAGACCACCGGCGAGAGAGGGCAGAGCTTCCAAGAGGAGCAGAGGGGAGCTTGCAGAGGAGCCAACTTGTTTGTTAATGTTTCTTTTGATAGTACTTAGTAGAACATTATGTGCTTGTCACGGTGCGTTTTGATTGTTTTTAGCAAGGACACAACTCATCACAAATCAGAATCATCATCAAGTGTTCCAATATCTCCATCATAAACAGGTAATCCAAAATAGATGTAATTTATTGACAATAACAATAACAATAAAAATCAATAGAAAAGCTTGCTTAACCCAACAAGAAAGGAAAAGAAAATGCTGCAGCATAAACTCTACTATGTTAATGGTTTGGATTTTGGAACCTTTAATATTATTTTCGTATTGACTTTATGCAGATGACTTTTAGAAAAGAAAGACATATTTATTTAATTAGAAAAACTTTCCTCTCACAAATATTTGTTTCTAAAAAATAGGCCTAGTCATCGATGCAAAAATATGACTTGCTTTTGGATTTTATGAAACTACAATCGATAAAGGTGCAAAATAGAACTAATCATAGGAGCATTCAATCATTAGAACAACCTAATCATGTTATAACAAGAAGATTAAGAAAATATTTTCAGTCACTTCGAACATATAGTAACAAAACATGAAATAAGAAGGTACAATTAGCAACTCAATTTCAAAACATTAATATATCAAAATTCAGCAGAATCATCAATAATACATCATATGCATGTTCAGAATAAATTTCAAATTTCAGAGTTATAGAGTCAGGGAGAATTAGAGACTGAGACTTGAGACCTGAGAGGGTTGAAGGCTTGCAGCAGAGAAGAAGAGACTTGAGACCTGAGAGGGTTGTAGCAGAGACTAGAAACTCCACGGGAAGAGAAGCAACGCCGGCGAGACACGATGTGGGGCAGAGAAGCAGAAACGACGCCGGCGAGGGGGGAGAAGCAGAAACGAAGAGGAGGGGAGAAGCAGAAACGACGCACGGGGAGGAGGGGAGAAGCGGCAACGAACCCACGGCGAGGAGCAGAGAAGCGGCAACGAACCCACGGCGAGGAGCAGCGACAGAGAGAGCTCGGACAGAGATGGCGACAGAGAGAGAGAAGGGAGAGAAGGGTTTGGCGGTGAGTTTTAGCTCTGAAGTGGAATGGTGGGAAGTGGCTATCCTTCAAGGAGAAGAGAGGATTATGGGCGGTGGCTGTTCTTCGAATTCGAATTCGAAGATTAGGGTTTTTTGCGGGGTGAGGGTATTGTGGAGGGAGGTGTTATGCGCTGGGTGAGAGAGAGAAAGGGGTGGGGTAGGAGGTGTTA